>NW_027466841.1:3825000-3957500 GCF_046128005.1 Genypterus blacodes
AGAGAGCGGGAAGATGGGGTGGAAGGGGGGTTGATGTGTTAAGAGAAGGACAGATGTGTGGAGAAGAGAGGGAGACGAGGAGGGAGGGGGGAGGGGGGGGGGGGTTAATGAGGATGTGTGTGGATGAGACAGTGATCCCGAAATGAGAACTAGCAGTTGCTGGAGTGCAGCAGGACGTCAGCGAGGCGCCAAAGCTTCAGATAATCCTCAAGATCTGACACACGGTGGAAGCTTAAGGTCTGACATTTCACTGTTGACTCATTTATCCCTTGAAGACCGCAGTAAAGACACACAGCTGAACATGTACACACACACAAACAAGGGCCAAACAATGGTGGACTCCCCCCCCTCCCCCCTGGCACCAACACACACCACTCAGCATGAATAATGGCCCAACATTAGCGATGCTCACTTCCTCTGTCTTTTCCTTCCCAATGTCTATTTTTCCACCCCTAACATCATTGTCCTCCTCTGTGTCTTCTCCTCCTCATCTCCTCTCCTCTTCCTCCTCCTCTTCCTCTTCCTCAGCATCTGCGGCATTCAGCACCTGGAGCGGGCCGGCAACAACCTGACGCTGTTCGACTCGCTGTACTTCTGCGTGGTCACCTTCTCCACGGTGGGCTTTGGGGACGTTACGCCGCAGATCTGGCCCTCGCAGCTGCTGGTGGTCATCATGATCTTCGTGGCGCTCATCGTGCTCCCCATCCAGGTGAGCGAGGGAGCAAAGGACGGGTGACAGAATACAGGAAAGGTTGGAGATTCAAGAGCCCACAGGGATTTAAGTCTCTGTTTACGCTTCGATCAGGACTTAGAAGTAACCCTCAAATCAGCTGCAAGCAGGAACATTATTTATCTTATTGTCCCTCAGGTTGCTTCCTGTAAAGTTTCCTTCCTTGCCAGTAATAATTCTTCTTCTCTTCCCCTCGTAGACCAGTGACTCATCCCTTCCTACGTAGATTTACAACTCTATTTCTATTCCAGTTCGTCCTTTCCCGCTCAATTCCCCAAAGCCCTCGACTGTCATTTAGATTTGCTTCACGCATACACACACACACACATATACACACACAAACACACACAACACACACAACACACACCCTGGGGTTTGTAAATACACCTTTTCAAACGTATCATTTGCCTAATGGTTCCTCTTTATATTTGTGGATCTACTCGCTCTGAATCCCAGAGGAATCTGCCAGAAGCCGCCACATCTTACAGAAGATGTGGAAGTGCTGAAAAATTCACGAGGGAGTAGCTTTTTTTGTCATTTGGGTTTTTGTTGTAAATTGGGTTTGTTGCAGCAAATACAAAAGCAAATGTGCAGAAAATAATGAGTGATAAAAGCCACAAGATCAAATGAGAGGAGTGTGAAGACGGTTAGGAAGAGCAGCTGCAGAGATTGGGACCAACATGGTTATCAACACGCATCACACTCCACTGCACACACACCCCACCCCCCTCCACCTTTTATCCATAAATACCCTTTGACATTTACAAACCGCACAAGTGGACAGTACATGTGCGTGTGTGTATGTGTGTGTGTGTGTGTGTGTGTGTCCTGCAATGACCACAGGAAGGCTCAGAGCACATACGGAATCAGTAAAGGCCTGTTCACACAAAATAAAGCTTTGTTGTATGGAACCATAATAGATTATTGATTTGTTTGTATGGAGCCATTCAGCCGTTTCTTCTTCTATGGTTGTTCACGTCTCTCTCACAAATTTGGCAGCAGGAGTGAACAGCATACATGTACAATGTGGGGGGCGGGGACGCACATCCGCCTACGATGTGTGTAACGTGGGAGTTGGGACTCGCCGTAAATGGGAAATCTGATGCAAGATGTTATTATTGGAAAGAATGATGATGGTGGACGGATGAGAGAGGAAGAAGGAGCTTAGTGATATAATACAGCAAACCAGGGAGCTTTGGCTGTGGAATTCTGCTGAAAGAATCACTTCAATGCGGTATTAAACTCCTCAAAATGCCTCAAAACTCCTTAAAACTGTTAATAAGTGAAACGCAGCATGAGATATTGATCATCAAAACTGAGCTGAGTCCCGAAGCTTTGAAATGCAACAGTTTGGTGAAAGTTTCAACCAAGCGGACGGACGGGCAGCCAGACAGACAGGCAGGAAGGCAGGCAGGCAGGCAGGCAGGCAGGCAGGCAGGCAGGCAGGCAGGCAGGCAGACAGACAGACAGACAGGCAGGCAGGCAGGCAGACAGGCAGGCAGGCAGGCAGGCAGGCAGGCAGGCAGGCAGGCAGACAGATGGACTTCACCCCGTGTTACTCGTGGTGCTTTCAAGTGTAACTGGTTAATTAATTAATCTGTCAGTCATACACACACACACACACACACACACACACACACTCGCACACAGACACACACACACACTCAGGTAGGGAGAGCGAGAGAGAGAGAGGCATCACATTTAATAAACCACGATGCATTGAAACCATAGAGGAATGGATTTGATCAGCTGATGTCATTTCTTCTTCAGTTTCTTTACTTTTCCTCTTCAATCTCAGCAGATCAAAATCTACCAAACCTTAATGAGATGCTTTATATTATGATTTTTCCCCGTTTGATTTCACGGCCATTTGCACAGCTCAGCCTGACCTCTGAACAAGGTCACAGATGAAAGAGCAACATTCTAGACACAAGTGCATGATGGGAAAGCGCGGCGCCACCAAACAAAGCTTTCCTTATTGTGAGAACGCCTATGGCAAATGTGAAGGTTAAAGCAAATGTCACGTCAAAGCCAAACCTCAAGTCCATTCTCTTCCATTTCTGACTCCATCTAACTCATCTTTCTCCCAATCCACCTTCCTCTCCCAAACCCCACAAACACACACAAACACACACACACACACACTCCCTGATCAAATGTAAAACACTTGCACAGGGCACACGTCATGTCTCTTTTCCGCGCTCCGTCTTGCCTTCATCCTCGCTGGCTTAATCCAATTCCCCGCCTGCTTGTTGTGTTTTCCGGCTGCAGTTTGAGCAGCTGGCCTTCCTGTGGATGGAGCGACAGAAGTCCGGAGGAAACTACAGCCGCTACAGGGCACAGACGGAGAAACACGTGGTGCTCTGTGTCAGCTGCCTCAAGATTGACCTCCTCATGGACTTCCTCAACGAGTTCTTCGCCCACCCCCGGCTGCAGGTCTGGTTATAAATACGACGAGAGGGCGTGTGCGCGTGTGTCTTTTGTGTGTTTCTGTGTGTGTGTGTGATGTCTGTAATCCCCTACCAGCTGAGGTTAAAGCGCAGGATTAATTGGAGCTTTAGCGCAGATCGAGCCGTGTTCATGTGGGAGCAGATGTGTGCATTTGCTGAAGCGTGTTGCCATGTGTGTGTGTGTGTGTAACTGATTTCCTCCTTGTGAGGACGTGGGGCCTTCGTTCTGATTCGTCCTCCCTGCTTGATCGGGCCGGGTTTCAAAATCTTGGGTGCAGGTTTAAATTCTGATGAAGACTTGGATCAATTTGCACAGCGTTTAGGTTGAGGAGTCAGGTCTGAAATTCCAGGCCATGAAAGGGTTAAAGGTCACATTTAGGGGGTCGTTCCAGGGACCTCAAATGTTTCTGGCACCTGAACTCATTATCGGCTCCCACGATGAGACGATGAGACTACAAATTATATATAAACGATGATGTGGGGAAACCTTCATCATCTTGTGTGTGTGTGTGTGTATGTGTGTGTGTGTAGGACTACTACGTGGTGATCCTTTGCCCAGCAGAGATGGACGTCCAGGTGAGGAGGGTTCTCCACGTCCCTCTGTGGGCCCAGAGGGTCATCTACCTGCAAGGCTCGGCCCTCAAAGACCAGGACCTGATGAGGGCCAAGTGAGTCCCCACAACAACAACAACAACAACAACAACAACAACAACAACAGAAGAGAACTGAACTGCAGCGCTTTCTGTCTTTCATTCAACATTGCAGAACTCTCCAGGAACATCTGAGTTCTGGAGAGTTAAAGACTCTTTTACATATGAAAGGCCTCACACGCTGCTCTAAATTAATACCTTAGAGCTCCTTGCGGCTTTGAAGGGAAATCTGTAATTACACTTTGAGTCGCATTGCTCATTGTTTACCCTCTTTGCTCAATCTTGTGATAATTCAGCCCCGGCACCTCAGGGTGGCTTTTCTTTGCGTTGAAAGAAAGAGAGAGAAAGCCTGTTTGTTTAATCTCCTCGTCCTCGCCTCCTCCTATCTGGTCCATAAACGGCGTGGGCTTGAAGGCGTGTTCGCTCTTTGTTGTCGTGTGTTGTCCTGCTTTTCTCTCTTTTGTCCTCTTGCTCAATAACAGTGACAACTCTTCCCTTCTCCCCTCTCTCTCTCTCTCTCTCCCTCTCTCTCTCTCTCTCTCCCATGGCCGCGTGCTCATACTAACCGCCTTTAGGATGGACGATGCCGAGGCCTGCTTTATCCTCAGTAACCGCTTTGAGGTGGACCGCATCGCCGCTGTACGTTCACAATGCTGCATATTAACTCATCGTAATCCATAATGCACGACGGTGACTCTGAAAATGATGTTTTCCTCTAGAAAAAAACACATATTATTAGATATCTTCATGTATAAAAAAAAGCTGTGCACACTGGGTGAGAACAGACTTTTCTTTAAGCCGCACCCCCTCTTTCTAAAAGCTTGCTGTGATCTGATTGGCCGGCTGTATGATTTTCACTGAGATGTAATGAGAGTTGACAGATTGTCCTGCACCTCTTTCCTTCTCTTACTCTGCCCTCTTTCTCTTCACACCCCGCCCCCCCTTCATTTTTTCTTAATTTTTCTCTCTTCTTCTCCAACCTTCTCAGGATCATCAGACGATCCTCCGAGCCTGGGCGGTGAAAGATTTTGCCCCAAACTGCCCCTTGTACGTTCAGATTCTCAAGCCAGAGAACAAGTTCCACGTCAAGTTTGCAGGTGGGCAGCGAGTCTGAAATCAAATAGGTGTCAAATAGAGGAGTGTGTGTGTGTGTGTGTGCATGTGTGTGTGTGTGTTGGTGTGTGCTTGCCTTGCAGCTACTTGTATTCGATCATGCCAGAATGTGAGGCAATAACGAACCAACAGCATAGATCCTCCCGGTTCAAGCTGGTGTGTTTGTGTCTGGAGCTGTGGAGTCAAAGGAAAGAGGTGAAAGGTCGAATCAGCACTTCCTTTGCATCGGCGAGGAAACCTGAGCTGAGCAGTCTGCAGCCTTATGTCACATCAGACTTCATCAGTCTGGAGCTGTGGGCCTGGAGACGTGTTCAGTCAGTCTGCCTCCACATAGCAGCAGCTCAGCCTCCATGTCCATCTTGACAGCTCGTAATCACACTTAGACGGATTGCCTCGGCTTGACTGTGAGACTTTTGAGTTTCTCTGAGTTTTAGCCCTTTTTTTTATTGGACCGCGTCCCTTCTCTCCTCTTTCCCTCGGGCCACAGTGCTGCTCAGCTTGAAGTCGCCAGTCAATCACTGAGGCTGAAGGGACAGTGAAAACTTCTCCATCTCTCTCTCTCTCTCTCTCTCTCTCTCTCTCTCTCTCTCTCTCTCTCTCTCTCTCTCTCTCTCTCAGTTTCATTGTCTCTCTTTCTTTCTCTCCCTTTCACCCTTTGGTCTCTCTGGCTCGCACATCTCTCTGCCTACATCCCCCGAGGAACTCGATTCTAGCTCACCGCCCTCATCCCAGCTGTCTCTATCAGTGATTAATGTTTAATTTTGCTACCTTGGCAGAGAATGCCCCCCTCTCCTTCCCCTCCCCCCCCTCTTTATTGTGATGAGATCTGGCTTTAACCTGGCAGACGAGCTCTCTCTCTCTCTCTCTCTCTCTCTCTCCCTATGGGGCCCCCTGCTGTGTCTCGCTCAACCACCTCTCCGCCGCCACAGATTTAAGGTTCCTTATTGGAGGTGAAATACCATTTGGCCGCGTTGTCTGAGCGCTGCCCGCCGCCATCGCGTCGGGCCTTTGGTAATCGCCCGGCGGCTCTGCGGGGGTGAATTTCACGCCGTTGCCGAGTAATGAGGCCTGTGTGTGATATATATATACGTGCATATCGGCGATGTGTTAGCTTGGCACAGCAGCGCGTGTTAGATGCCCCCACGCTGTGTTGTGTCGTGTTTACAGCAATAATTAAACATCGCATTGTTCATTTGAAGATATTAATGTTGCATCAGGGCGTGTAGATGAAACAGCCTACAGGTTGTGGTGAAGCTGTGCAGGAACAATGGGAGAAAGAAAGAGAGCAACTAAGGGAGAAACAAAGAGAGAAACTAAGGGAGAAACTAAGGGAGAAACAAAGAGAGAAACTAAGGGAGCATTTAATGGAGAAAAAGGGCGAAACTAAGAGATAAAAAAGGGAGAAAGAAAGAGAGAAACGAAGGGAGAAACTAAGAGAGAAAGTAAGGGAGAAAGTAAGGGAGAAAAAAAGGGCGAAACTCAGAGATAAAAATGGGTGAAACTAAGGGTGAAACTAAGAAGAAAACGAAGGGAAAATTAAGGGAAAAATGGAGAAACTAAGAGATAAAAAAGGGTGAAACTAAGGGAGAAACTAATGGGAAATTAAGGGGAAAAGGGAGAAACTAAGAGATAAACTAAGGGAGAAATTAAAGGAAAAATAGGGAGAAACTAGGAGAGAAAGCAAAGGAGAAACCACGAGAGAAACTAAGGGAGCCATACATTACGACATCTAATTGAGTTTCTCTCTATGATATTGTGAGAAAAAGATTCATATCTGATGAGGCGATGAATCTTACATTTATCGGTGCTGACTTTTTGTCTCGTTTTCATCTTCATCTTCAAACCGCCTGTGAAAATTGTGTCGTTTCTGCCAACTGGCAAGGTTCATTCAAAGATGACGAGATAAGACTATCAACATTTATTTCATTTTGATGAAATAATATCCTTCGTTCTCATGCACAGATGGGCTTTGTTCTGAAGTGGAAGTCTAGAATATTCCTGAAAATAGTTTATTCTTATTGAAATCATCCCCCTGTGTGGGCAGATTGTTGTTATTATTTTCACTTTTCAGTCTTTTATGTTTGTAACATGTGGGATAATGAGAAATTCCCACTTAAAATAAGCCAAGGCCTGTTTGTTTTCTCCTCATATTTGTTTAAATTGTCCAATCACAAGCCTCGCCCCGGATCAGCTCCACCTGAACAGATTGAATAATTAACAAAAACACTCAATCAATCATCTTGAAACCAGTATGATCATACTGCAGCCTTGTGGGTTCCCAGGGTCAAACTCAGGTGAGACCTTTCTGTGTGGCGTTTCCTGGACCCGACCCGTCTGTGGGGGCGTGGCCTGTCTCTCGCCGGCTACTGAGCCTGAACAGATGCATGTTAAGAGAGAGAAACGCAGTCCGAGGGACGTTAAGTACTGACGCCATCATGCCTCTGACACTCTGAATGTCCTCACTAAGGGCCAGTGTGGGAGGCATTAATGAGCCAAAGACACAGGACTGAATCTGAGCGGCGGGAGGATTCTGGGTAACGGCTTCATTAGAAAGCATCTGCCGGTATGAGGCTGCTGCAGGGCGGGAGAGACCCCGAGGTGTGCCCGAGACAGAATTACGGGTTTCAAAGTGCCAAATGATGATAGCTCCAGTTTATGTTTTGAGCGACAGACGCTGGTGACCTCCTGCACTTCGCCCATTGTAGCGACGTGTTGCCGATAGAAGCTCACTCATACACAAAAAAACCACAAGCTGAGTTAATTAGATCATCCGGTGGACCTGTGGTCACAGTGTAATTGTGCTTTTGCAGAAGGTGCAAATAATCATATCACACACACACACACACACACACACACACACACACACACACACAAACTGTGCACGTACCCACAGTGATCCAGCATTGAACAGTTAAAACCAACCGGTGATTGAAAACAACATGCAGTCGGAAGCGCCTGTCTGAGCGTGTGTGTGTGGTGTGTTTGAAGCCTGTATGTGTGTGTGTGTGTGTGTGTGTATGTGTGTGGAGTGGAGGGTGGTAATTGGTTTCTGAGTCTGAGTCAACGCAGCTCTCGGATGGCTGGGAACGATGGAGAAGAGGATGTGAGGTGAGGTGAGGGGAGCTCAGTGGTGAAGAGTGATGGAAGGAGGACAGTGGAAATTGGATATTTGGAGACGTCTCAGTTGTGCTTCAAGAGATGTTTGCAGGATTCAGACTTCTGACTAGAGTAAAACGCAGAAACTGAGGAGCGTGTGTGTGTGTTTGTCTGTGTGTGTGACCTGCATTGTGATGTATTGAGCTGAACAGAACACTGGTACTGAACTGATCTGAACTCTGCATGTTAATGTAGCTCTGGTGTTTGTCACCGTTGTGCTTTCAAGACCAAACACGACACGCATGGTAAACAAGTCGACCTTAATGTGCCCGTATCCTCGTCTCCCCAAGATAATGCAATCAAGCTTTGCACAGCGGGGGGGGGGGCACTGTCTCTCTCTCCCTTCACTCTCTGATTGGATCGGCAAATTACAAAAAAAAAAAAACATGTTAATCGCTCTGTTGCTTGACAGGTAAACGGAGGAAGGCGGTTTGTTATCTGTGTTTGTTCAGTCAGCAGGTCGTGATTAGTGTTGCGTGCCGGGTCAATAAGGTCAGCAAACAAATCGTCATGGCGACACAGAAACTGAACCGACTGCTGTTGAAAGTTCTACAAAAATGGATTCAGAGTCTTTCTTCAACATAAAGGGGCGCTGCAGCTCATCTAGAGGGACACATAGGGAGCTCTAGGTGCCCCTCTGTGGTCTGTCCCAGTACAGGCCCGGATTCCTGGGGGAGGAGTTGGAGGATTTGGCCCAAGCTCCTCGCTCCTCTCATCCTGATCCTGTCCCGAGCTGGACTGAGTAAATGTTGAAAGAACGTTTGTTTGCACGCGTCAAGTCGCATTGAGCCCAATCAGAGAAATGCACAGAGGGGGAATGGAAGCTGAAAATGAAAAGGATTTCAAATCAAATAACTCTCTGACCTCGACCATGTGTAACCTCTGGAGTAATGAGGGTCCTCGCTAGGATTGAATAAACCATTAACTTAGCTGCACACACACACACACACACACACACACACACACACATACACACACACACACACACACACACACACACACACACACACACACACACACACACACACATACACACACACACACACACACACACACACACACACACACACACACACACACACACACACACACACATATACACACACATTAACACACTCACAAAGCCCAGCAAAGTCTTTTTTATATTTCAGTGTTGTCTTGTTCACTGAGAGATTCTATTTTAATGCGTGGCCTTTTGATCTGACCTTGCTTCCTCCTTGTCCCTCTTGTTTCCTGTCCCTGCAGATCATGTGGTGTGTGAAGAAGAGTTTAAGTACGCCATGCTGGCCTTAAACTGCGTCTGCCCCGGTACCTCCACTCTCATCACGCTATTGATCCACTCCTCCAGAGGACAGTGAGTTCTCCTTCCTCCGCCTCCCTCGTCTCCTCTCCCTGTAGAATAGAATAGAATAGGTATGGAATAGAAGCAGTAGTCGAAAACATGACAGAGCAAATGCAAATGTGTAGACGAAAGAGGTTTATTGCATTGGGGATGATTCCATGCAGACAGACAGACGGAGGTGAGCTGCATCCTGTTGCCTCACGACTACTTGTCTTTTTTCAGAACGGCGCCCCAACAGGCCTTTAAGCAGCGTGCAGGAGCCTTTTAGGCCCTCAACAGGTAGACAGCTTTTATCTGAATCCACCCTTTGGGCTTCTGTGGCACATTTGTTCCCAATACTCTTCCGGGTAGTTTGATTATAGATTTTTGTGGATCCGTCCTCAGCCTTTCGGATGGCAGCAGATTACCAAACTGTAGTCAAGCAAACAGCTGTCAGGTTAACAAACGTGGTAAATCGGTTATGCTTGGATTCTGCCAAACGCAAGCTGTCTCTAATGTTCAGGAAATAACAAATGGACCTGTAAATGGTCCCAGCCGAGGTGTTCAACACTGTCATCAGGATCCAATTAGGACTGGACTGTCACAAGCTCAACCAGCCGGAACCCGGATCTCTCCGCTTGTCCTCCGCTCGGGTTGAAGAGCGTTGAAGAGATGAAGCGATGAAGCGATGAAGCTTTCTCAGCTCGCTGTAAAAAGCGCACAATTCTCTATAACACTTGTTTATATAATGCAGTCTTTGTCGCAGGCCACCCACGTTCACACTTCCTGCCCCCACATCCTTACTTCCTGTTATCACCTCTTAGCCTCCACATCTCGAGCCGTATCCCCCCAGAGCAAACTGCTGTCCACGTAACCGTGTGAGCGACGGTGTGCATCTGGGAGCCATTGTTCAGACCTGGCTGGCCGTCCTTGCCTGCATCTGTGTGTGTGTGTGTGTGTGTTGATTGAAGTATTGATCGGCGGCTGTGATGGAGATGTAAGATGTTTCCCGTGCAGCCTTGAGAGGAGGAGCCGCCCCCGATGCCGAGCTGGATGCCTTTTGTGTTTGTGACTTTCAAAGGTCAACCTTTCCCCTTATGGCCAATCAATCCTGTGATTTTTGTCATCTCAGGGAGGGCGGAGCCTGCTCGCCGGACCAATGGCACCGAACCTACCGCCGCTGCTCGGCCAATGAGGTGCATCACATCCGTCTGGAGGAAAGTAAATTCTTTGGGGAATATCAGGGGAAGAGCTTCACCTTTGCCTCCTTTCATGCTCACAAAAAGTAAGAGATTCAGTTTGTAGAAGCTAAGACACACACACACACACACACACACACACACACACACACACAAACACACTGTCTGACTCACTCACTCACTCACTCACTCACTCACTCACTCTGGAAAGTAGAGCCCCTTGTCTACATGGCAACCGTTCAGAATTTGGTCCAAGCCTTGGCCTCTGTGACTGCTGCAGGTACGGCGTGTGTTTGATCGGCGTGCGCAGACTGGACACCACCAACATCCTGCTGAACCCGGGGCCCTGCCACATCATGGGGGCCTCGGACATCTGCTTCTACATCAACATCTCCAAAGAGGAGAACTCAGCCTTCGTCAGGGGCCACAGGGAGCCGGCGTGGGGCGGGGGCGTGGGAGGAAACGGCCGGGGGGTCCACCAGAGCATCTACCACGGTCTCACCCGCCTGCCCGTCCACAGCATCATCGCCAGCATGGGTGAGTCACACCGCGGCGCTCTTGTAACATTTACACACTGACCTTCTGTTTGCTTCTTCTTGAATTGGTCAAACATGGAGCCGTCTTGTTAACCAGATTGAGAGCAGCACAGGCGCAGCCGGGGGAATTATGCAGCTCTCCCATTTAAAAAGCTGTCGGGTTGAATAATATTCATCCCTCGGCAAAGGAGTTTATCTGATTTGAAGTCAGTCTTGAAAAAGGCAACTGCCAACCCATCTGAAATGTCAAACGTTTACTCCTGTGGATTGAATCTCAAAGGGAGCAAACACACCATCTGGTGGACAGCAGGGCTGCTATTAACCACACACACAGCACTCCATCAGCTCTGTGTGTGTGTGTCGGTAATCAGTGCTGCTGTGTTTCCAGGCACGGTGGCCATCGACCTGCAGGACTCCAGCGACAGCAGCCCAGAAGGTCAGGACCCGGGCAGCGCGGGGCTGGGCAGTGGGCGGGGCAGCAGGAGCAGCTCCAGGACGGAGATGGGCGGGGCCAACACTTTGTCCCTGCCCGTCATGGGAGATTCGGCGGAGGAGAGGAGGCACAGCATCGCCCCTGTGCTGGAGCTGGTGGACGGTGTCAGCCACCCCACCTTTGACCTGCTGGGGGACCAGTCGGAGGACGAGGGTGGAGAGGAGGGCAAGGAGGACAGCGACAGAGACGAGAGCGCCCACTGGTGGGGACGACACTGCGAGTAAGTGCAGAAGAAGAGACTGTAGAGCACCGGTATGGTTATAGAAACCTCTCTTTCTCTCCCTCTCCCTCTCCCTCTCCCTCTCCCTCTCTCTCTCTCTCTCTCTCTCATAACTGTTTTTCTCATTTTCTCAGAACTGCAATTATCTCAATCTTCAGGGGGGAAGAAATTAGGTTTTGTGGCCCAATTTCCAGTATGCAATCAGCTCCATCCATAAAGTGTGTGTGTGTGTGTGTGTGTGTGTGTAGGTGGGTGAAGGGGTACCCTCTGAACTCGCCCTACATCGGCAGCTCCCCTGCACTGTGCCACCTGCTGCAGGAGAAGATGCCTTTCTGCTGCCTGCGCATGGACAAGGTGACCAACATGACACCCGTTTACGCCCATTAAACTCTCCTCCTCCTCCTCCTCCACGCCGCTCATCCTCCATAACCGCCCTGTCCTTCGCCCCTCTCAGGCCTGTCACCACATCCCTTTCGAGGACGCCCGCTCGTACGGCTTCAAGAACAAGCTGATCATCGTTTCAGCAGAGAGCGCCGGGAACGGCCTGTACAACTTCATCGTGCCTCTGCGAGCCTACTACCGACCGCGGAAGGAGCTCAACCCCATCGTGCTGCTGCTGGAGAGCATGTGAGCCCCGACAGCTATACCCAAACACTGAAGCCGCAGCGGGTCACATGTTGGCCGTAAATTGCCCACTGCGCCACAAATCTAGGTCGCAACGCAGGGGGTCAGGAAGGGTGTTTTCCTTCAGACACCCACTGGCAGAAAGCAGCAAAAAGCTATTTAAGGTCATTGTCAAACACTGAATGCTTCTAGGACAATAGGCTCCAGTTATGTTACAATCCAGTGGTACAGACACACACACACACACACACACACACACGCGAACACACACAGCTAAATGAGAGCGGAATCCAATAGAATCAAATAAAGAAGACAATGAGATGCTGAGTCATGGTGGCAGTGCAGTTATTTCCAGACTCTCAGTGGGAGATTCATCATGGCTGCATAAATCACCACTGTTAGAAATCTTTCTAAGCCGTTTTGTCGTGTTTTGATTGCTTCAGACCTGAGGCAGATTTCCTGGAGGCCATCTGTTGGTTCCCCATGGTGTTCTACACAGTGGGCTCCATTGACAAGTAAGACTTCTTCTACCCTCCTCCTCCTCCTCACAACCCACTTGTGCTTCCTGCCTCTCTAATCCCTGTCGCTCTCTCCTCTCAGTCTGGACAGTCTGCTGCGGTGTGGGGTGACGTTCGCTGACACCATGGTGGTGGTGGACAAGGAGAGCTCCATGATCGCTGAGGAGGACTACATGGCCGACGCCAAGACCATCGTCAACGTCCAGACCCTCTTCAGGTCTGCCTACGTCCCCCAAAAAAACTCACTATCTCAAAGCGAGTGTTTATCCCTCCATCTGTGTGTGATCTCTCCCTCCTCTTCCTCCCTTCCAGACTGTTTCCAGCTCTCAGCATCATCACAGAGCTCACACACCCGGCCAACATGCGCTTCATGCAGTTTAAAGTCAAAGACCACTACTCCCTGGCTCTGTCAAAGCTGGAGAAGGTAGGAGCTTTGCACCAAGAGCCTTCTGTGTTTCGTCACAACAAATCACCTGAAACAGACCGACTACATGCAAACACAGAGGCCACAGGGCCTTCACACACTGCCACTTAAAGATGGAGACCCAAGGGGAGCCACAGTCACAACAAAAACAACATATTCATACATTTAGATAATTAGGGGCCCAGTCCTGAAGGAGAAACAAAGGCAGCGACCTCCTGGGCAAACAGACAGCACATGTGCGAGGATCCTTTCAACAAATCCAATCAGCTCACAGATGTTGCAGATCACACCAGATCAATACAATCATCCATCTGCTGTCATGAATACACAGCTGGTTTGTGATACAGAGGGAGTTACTTGATTATCAGATGCTAGATCAAGGATACACAGTGGTTGATGATTTACAAAGTCAGTCAGGTTTCTTGGCGGTTCACGGTCTGGCGACCATCATGAAAGACAGTGAGGAGACCACAAACAGAGTCAGAAGATGAGATCATTGGGGCTGAAGCCAGAGCTGAGCCCCATCTGAGCATCATGTTCCATCCTGATGTTATCAATGCTCAGTTTCATTTTTTATTTCTTCCAAAGCTCTTAACACTTCAAAATGTTTATTTCTCCAGTTATCCAAGCTTTAATGCCCCATGTGAAGCAGCAGGAACTTTCTGCTGTTCAAAGGAAGAAAAAGTGAATTCTGAAGAGGCGACAGCAGCACCAGATTAAACATCAGCCAGTTTGCAGTCATGATGTCGTTTTTTAAACTTAATTTGCTTTCAAAATAGATTTCACATTTCCTTTAGGTCATTTCTCACCCATTTCTATTTCATACTTATTTGGAAGCTCTAGTTTCTGCTCTTTTGTGTACACATCTATCTAGTCCTCCGACAGAGATGCAAAGAAGTCATCAAAATAAGAGTCTTTTCATATGCTTATTTATTTATAATCTTGACCCAAAGGGAAGGTCCGGTGAGTTCTCCCTCCTCCTCCCTCACTTAAATGAAGAACAGAATAGAAATGAGTGGAATAGAAACAAAAGTCGTATACATGTGACATCAAACATGAAAGATAAAATACAAAGTGTAGACAAAGAGCTTTATTTCTTACCACGTTCACCCCAACACTACAAAAACAACCAGTCCAATGAAACTCAAAGCAGTGATTTCGCCTGTATGTCTAACAGGACAGAGACTCCTTAACCAGCACTCAACCTCCATCTGAGAAATATGAGACTCTCACAAACAAACACACACACAGGTTTACAAATGAGCCCATTGGCATAAGGTGAGTCGATACGGAGGCAAGGGAGTCACCTGGAATCAAAGGGAATCACCAGCATGACAACTAAATCAGCTCAAACAAACATTGCACGTGGAGAGCCTCCATGAATGACTGCTGGTTATCTATCTGGGGTCTGTTAGTCGTAAAGTCCAGAGTCCAATTGCAGAGGGATGTGTTGATACCAAGCTGGCTATAATTGGAGTTCAACTTGGAGGGTGTCCAGGTGTGTCAGTGTGGAGTGAAGTGCCGTGGAGATGGCGTCCTCAGTTGACCTGTTGTGGCGATAGACAAACTGGTGAGGGTCCAAAGTAGCAGAGAGACAGGGTTTTAAGTGTGAGAGGAGCAGCCTCTCAAAGCACTTGAGAGGCTCACCCCCGGCAATGACGGGGGAGAGGGCGAGAGTTTCCGGTCGGCTGGATGACTCCTTGACTCTTAGGTGACTTTACCAACTACGGTGGGAGCTTGTCGAAGTTGAATGGCTGGTTCAAAACTACGTTATTGCTTCGGTAGTAGATATCCAGAAGTGACTGTCTGCTGTATGAATGGTTCGCCCCGCTGAATCGAGCGAACACACAGGAGAAAACTAGGTCAGACGCTGAGCATCGCGATGTACACGCGTCGCCATCTTGGTCGAGGGAGACCTCCAGGGACTCTGGACCCAGGTGCTCTCAGAGTTATTGGTGCTTTACAGTTTAGAATCTGAGACACAAACTCATTTCCAAGACGGAGGGATCTCCAAAGCACCTATAAGTATGGAGAGATGGTTAGAGCGTCCATTTCTATAGCCCTGTAATGTGTGTGTGTGCGCCTGTATGTTTGTGTGTGCGTGTGTTTCAGAAGGAGAGAGAGAAAGGATCCAATCTGGTGTTCATGTTCCGCTTACCCTTTGCTGCAGGGAAGGTGTTCAGTGTCAGCATGCTGGACACACTCCTCTACCAGGTAACACACACACACACACACACACACACACACACACTGACTCTTTGGACAGCACCAGGCCGGCTCCATGCAGCAGAATGACCCTTGATCTCATCCGTTCTCAGTCCTTTGTGAAAGACTACATGATCTCCATCACCAGGCTCCTGCTTGGTCTGGACTCCATGCCGGGCTCAGGCTTCCTCTGCGCTGTAAGTTTCCAAACAGCACCCAGAGACCACCAAATACCAGCACCCGTCTCCACGTGTGGGATGACCGTGTGGTTTGCTTTTTTCCTAGATGAGAATCACAGAGGACGACCTGTGGATCCGCACGTACGGCCGACTTTACCAGAAGCTCTGCTCGTCCACAGGAGACATCCCCATAGGCATCTACAGGACCGAGGCCCACAAGCTGCCCGTCTCTGAGGTGAGCGTCCCTGGCCCCCCGCCCCCTGCAATCATGTCCCTGCAGAGCTACACATTCAAAATAGATTTGAGTTTGAGCGTCACAACCACATGTAAAACCACCTCACACACACTTGAAGGAGCTCTGATGAGTGTCAGCTGGGTTTATGTCCCTAAATACACAGTTTGCTCACGGGCACTTCCTTCATTTTAATGTTTGACTTCACTTGTCACAGCTTGGCTTCGATCCATCTTAGCCACTTTGCTCGTGTTGTTTTTATCTTTGCCTGCTGATGATTTACGTTTTCCCACGACACATGAATTATACAGGAGAATCTTGAGTATTCATTATGTGTATTCACCTTGTGGATGGTCATTTTCTAAACTGATGAGAAAAACTCATCTTTGTCTAATTTGAGAAATCAGAAGAGTTCATTTAATAAAGTCTGAGCGATAGGAGATTGATCACACTGCATAAGGAAATGAAAGGTTTATGTGTGTGTGTGTGTGTGTGTGTGTGTGTGTGTGTGTGTGTGTGTGTGTGTGTGTGTGTGTGTGTGTGTGTGTGTGTGTGTGTGTGTGTGTGTGTGTTTCAGTCCCAGGTGTCCATCACAGTGGAGGACTACGAGGACACCAGAGAACCCAGGGAGCCGCTGTTGTCCCGGGCCGGCGTCCATCGTAACTCCACTTCCTCTGAGCCCATCTCCTCCTCCTCCTCACACTGCTCAGACCACCCACTGCTCCGGAGAAAGAGCATGCAGTGGGCGCGGCGGCTGAGCAGGAAGGGGGGCCGGGGCTCCAGTGGGGCCAAAGGGGGACCGGGCAGCGCGGCCGAGAGGATCAGCCAGCAGAGGCTTACCCTGTTCAGGCGGTCGGAGAGGCAGGAGCTCAATGCCCTGGTGCGGACCCGGATGAAGCACTTGGGTCTGTCACCCACTGGATTCAGTAAGTCAGGAAATGGAGGATAGACTATGTGTGTGTACGTGTGTATGTGTGTGTCTCTCTCACTCTCTATGAATCCCATTTCGTCCACTTCTTCGTCTCACTATAGTTCCTATCCAGGATGTGTCACTGTACTTCCTGCTGTACTTCCTGCAGCTGTTATACTGACTCACCTCTTGTCTTCCTGTGTCAGACGGGATGACAGACCAGGGAAACAGGCTCTCCTACATCCTCATCAACCCGTCACCAGACACCCGGCTGGAGCTGCACGACGTGGTGTGAGTAAACGGCCCCCACAAGATCCAGAGCACCATTAAACAAATGAGACGTGAACACAGAATGAACCTCCGTGTGTGTGTGTGTGTGTGTGTGTGTGTGTGTGTGTGTGTGTGTGTGTGTGTGTGTGTGTGTGTGTGTGTGTGTGTGTGTCTCTGCAGGTACCTGATCAGGCCAGACCCCCTCTCCGTCGTGCCCAATCAGGGCGGCAGCAGGAAGTGCAGTGCCGGGCGAGGAGCGGAGAGCCACAGGTTCGACTCACAGGACAGCACCCATCTGTGAGAGGGACAACAGGGGACATAACAGGACTTAACACTGCCAGACAGGAAGGGGGCAAGACAACAAGACCCTCTGAGGAATGGAGAGGCGGCGGGGGGGGCGGCGATTGGGACAGAGAGGCGAGGCGGCCCAGGACTCTGTCTGCTCCCCTCATGTCTTCTGGACTCGGAGGTGTCAGACCTGCATGGACCTTTTCTACGATGATGAGGAATGTTTTATTTATGCACCTTCCTATTTTCAAAGAGGACAGTTGAGGACACAAAAGTGCATTTAACAAGTGTGTATTGGCATCCGTGTACGTGCATGTTCTGTGCTGCCCCCTGTTTGTGCAGTGTGTGTGTGTGTATGTGTGTGTGTGTGGTTATTGATCAGAGGCAAGGCGCTGCTCGTGTCCCCGTGAACGACTACAGGAAGGGGACGGACGTGTTTTTGTGTCTTTCTGTGTTGTAGGTGTGTTTCATTGTACTTAATGTTGTTTGACGTATTTGAATCGAATTTGACTCTCTCTCACACACACACACACACACACACGCACGCAAACACACACACACACACACACACACACACACACACACCCACACACACACACACACACACACACACATTTCTGGCCTCTCGTGCAGTTTTTACCTGCAGCTTACGTTTATGTTATGCTCACCAGCAGCAGCGGAGGAGGAGGAGCAGTCCTGCCTCTTCCTCCTCCTCCTCCATGTCCACCATGTCGTCCTTGTCCACCTCTCCGCTTCTGTCAGTCAGTCTGAGCCGTTTGCTGATGCATGTTAGAGAAACTGGACGGACAAAAGAACTGGGACAATAAATGTTACAACAGCGCTGCAATAAATACTAAATACCTTTGTTAAGCTTATAATGTGTCAAATTGCTGCCTGTGCTCAGTTATAAAGCCAAATTATAAGCTTGACAACACGTTCATGCATGTATTTATCGCTCGCTGCAGTCAATATCCACCTGGACAAGAAATGGGTTTGGTAATTTATAGTTACCAGCTGAATTTTCTCTCAACTAGTCAAACATCTGCAGCTGCAGTCAATAACTGGCAATTATCTGCCAAGGGGGTAATTGTGTCGGGCTGTTCTGCCTTATTTCATTTCTTTTCAGTTATTTAAAGGAGAAAAAAACAGATTTTGAAAGGTGACACTGCAGTAATTACGTTGCTACCATGGTATTTTTTTTTTGCTTTTTTGTTTACCAAGGATTTGCAAGCCTCTGTTCATCATTGAGTCTGGAATTCTAAGTTTCAGATGGAAACGGTGCAGCCATGTGGTCGGGAACGCCGACCGGCATTCCCGCCAAACTCTACCTGCTGTAGCTTCAGTGCCATTTCAACAAGATGAAGACATGTACAAATTAAAGCCAGTCAGTCCATGTAGCTCCTCTTTGCTCCCTCATTATTTTGGTGTGGATTTCTGCAGATTCACATATTATACACACACACACACACACACACACACACAGACACACACTGAGTCAGATATAAGGCACCCGGCAGCAATGCGCTCCCATTATTTACAATTCAAAATGAATCATTCATTATCTGACACAATGCGCCTTTATCTCCTCTTTGTTCTGCTTATATTCTGGAGATATTTTTGCTTCAATACATCGACGCCGTGTGCATGAGTCACCGTGTTGTCACATTCACGAAGCAGCTCAGACAGAAGAGAGAGCAGAACTCATAACACGCTGACACAAAGCTCCTGTATTCAGCCATATGAAGAGGACTGAGTTCAGTTATGTAAGCTGTTAAGTAGGTGGGTTTGGACCATATAGGTTGTGTCTGTATGCAAACTCTTAGTGATGGGAAGTTTGGCTCTTTCGGCTCCCAAACGGCTCCCAAATTTATCATCATCTGTAGCCTCATATTTTAGCCTAACTTGGCAAATATGAATGGTTTGTGTGTTGATAAACCCTTTGCATTCAGTGCTCATTTTTTTTAGAAGCCTTATAATTGCCTAATTTTGTGCATTTGTTCTGTTACAAAAGCAGGCATTCTTACTTTTGTTTAATATTTAAATCAAACTTTTATTTTAATTTAACACAAATGAACAACAACAACTGTGCTTCTGTGGAAAAACTCCACAATAGCCTTTAACTTGTTTTCCCCACCTTCAATGCATCTCTAATCATCAGGTTTAATGTATGCGCCAGACATGGGTGGTGCATGGGTACACTTCAGAATTGTTATGGCTTTGGTGATGTTTGCAGCATTATCACTCACACAGCACACCACTTTGTCCTGTACTTGCCACTCATTTGCCACTCTCAATAGCTCCTCTGCCAAGTTTTCTGCAGTGTGTCTGTAGGTGCACTCAAAACAGTCCAGCAGACAAGATGTCATCTTGTCATTTTCAATAAAGTGGCCAGTGACAGACATGAAAGAGCAGGTGGTTCTGCAGGTCCAGCAGTCAGTTGTCAGGCAAACTGATGGAGCTTTTTTCACCCTGTCTTGCCATAATGCATGTTCTGTGTCATATAGTTTTGAGATCATTGTTTGGGACAGTGTACGTGGGATTTAAGGCTTTAACAAAACTCCTCATCAACACAATGCTGTTTGGCTGGGGTCATCTGCTTTAATATAAAGTGACTTATTTTGCTTGGAGTTGCAGTAGGAGGGGTTATACTTGCACTACTAGTGCTACAGCAGTTGTTGTTGGTTTGGGACCAGACACACCAGGGTTAGTAGACGTTGAGCCAGCTTGCCCTCTATCCTCCAACTGCACTGTGGGATGGACAGTTCTGATGTGTCTGTGCAGGTTTGTGGTGGAACCTGCTCTTACTGTTATTTTCATTTTATAGTGAAGGCACTCTGCTCTGCTTTTTTCTATATTTTTAAACTACAGCCAGATGCTGCTTCGTTTACGGGTGTCACTCATATTTACGTGTTTTTCCGACCGCTGCTGTCTCACTCACTGACTGAGGGGGGACGGGACAGACGCCCGACCTGTCCCCCTCTCTTCTTCCTCATTGTGGTATGATCCTATATCCTCACATTCCTCGAGGAACGGTTTTGCCCTTTTTTTCTTTAACCGGCAAATGTGAAGGTTTTTACACAATTCGGCGCCGCAGAGACTCAACCGATCGCTGCAGATCAGCTGGTAAAGCCACATGGCCGCCACACAGAGCTGAGCCACTGAGAGTGACAGCTGAGCAGCGAAAGGAAAACAAAGTGGGGAGCCGGCTCTCACTCGATGGGCATCGGCTCTTCCGATTCACTACGAAGCATGCGCATTAAACTCTCGCTTTGTTTGTCGCCTTTCCTGTTACTTGCAAGTCTTCTTCTCATCATAACCTGTTAGCGTTTGCTGTCTCGTGTGTTTGCGAGCCTACTTATTCGTGTACTCATTGAGTAGTTATGTTAATGTTTGGAACCGGAGGCCCCGCATGACTGAGTCTGAGCAAACACAGAGAGAGAGAGAGAGAGAGAGAGAGAGAGAGAGAGAGAGAGAGAGAGAGAGAGAGAGAGAGAGAGAGAGAGAGAGAGAGAGAGAGAGAGAGAGAGAGAGAGAGTATAAAGGTTAAACCACCCGCAGCTACTGTTTGCACGCGGAGAGAAAATGGCGTTTCAGCTGGGCAGTGTGTTGGTCACAGGAGCTAGCCGAGGCCTGGGCCTGGAGATGGTCCAGCAACTGGTCCAGGTCCCCCGTGCGACACAGAGAGTGTTTGCCTGCTGCAGGGACCCAGATGGAGCCAAAGCTGAGGTGAGCTCCACAAATATCTAACCGCCTCCCTGTCCGCCTCCCTGCTGATGCAACCTTCCTCTCTGTGTTCCAGGCTTTGAGGAACCTGGCAGAGAAGCACCCGAACATCACCATCATCCGTCTGGGTACGACCTCTCTGCTGAGAACCGCTCTGTAGTGTGTGTGCCTCATTCCACACATCCAGACTTTGACCTCTGCCGGCACAGTAATGTTGTTCTCTCTCTGTCAGACGTCACCGAGCCTCTGGCCATTAAACAGTCCGTCCAGCAGGTGAGCTCTCTCATGGGGACGGGGGGTCTCAACCTGCTGGTTAACAACGCAGGGATCGGGATCCACGGAGACATGGAGACCACCAGACCGGAGGACATGCAGACCACCTTCAGCACCAACGTTATAAGCCCCCTCACCATGATTCAAGTAAGGAAAGAGGAAGGAGCTCAGATAGATTTGATGTCTCACTCTGACTCTTTTAGTGGAAGTTGTGTGACTTGTTGTGTTTCTCCTGCTGCCCCCCCCCATTAGGAATTCCTCCCTCTTCTTCGGGCAGCGGCGAAGGCCAGTGAGAAGACGGGGATGTCCTGCAGCAAAGCGGCCATCATTAACATGTCCACAATTATGGCGTCAATGGAACTGGTCAAATCTCCCATCATGCCTGCCGTCTCCTACCGCATCAGCAAAGTGACCAGCAACTCGCTTAGTCCACCATTGAGATTATTGCAGAGAACAATGGGGGGTCATTGTTCTCTGCAATAATCTCAACACCTCTTCCCTCTTTCCCCTGTGCGCTCCTCGTTCTCTCCCCCCCCCCCCCCCCTTTCTTCTCCTCTCTCCCCAGGCAGGGCTGAACATGCTGACCCGCTGCGCCGCCGTGGGGCTCGGGGAGGACGGGATTTTGGTTGCGTCCCTGCACCCTGGCTGGGTGCGCACAGACATGGGCGGAGAAGCGGTGGGTCGGCTGGTTTTCACTCACTTCACCCATAACAGACGGAACACCCAAACACTAAAAGTCTGAATCAAAATAAAGTTTATTAATGGAGAGGCAGAATATTAAGACGGAAACAGACGGACACACTGACTTCACACACCTGACCAGTAGGTGATAGGATCATAGTCTGACTGTATCCATTGATGGCTGCTGCACAAAGTGGGATCATCAGGTTCATTTCACAGTTAGATTACCAACCCACATATCTGAGTGAAATATTCCCTAAACCCACATTTTTGGTTTTAGAGGTCGATCATGAGGGATTCTGACTTTCGAAAAATAACTCCAGCTCAATGTTAAAACCCCCACATTATGGTCTCTCTGCTGCATTCATTGTCATTGTGGCTCCGTCGCTCTATGACCTCCTGGACTCAGTTTGCTTCAAAGAATAAAACCTCTTTGAATAGTTCCCAGCTTGCCTCCGTGTTTGCTGGAGGAGAGATTTAGACACAGTCAAGTGTTTCCATAGCACTGAGATCACGTCACAGATTTACAATCGCATGTGGAAGTGGCTGTGACCTGTGACTCTTCATATTTAATGTATGTTTGTGACCACCAGGCGGACATTGATGCTCAGGAGAGTGTGAGGGGGCTGCTGAGTGTGATGGACTCCCTGACTGAGAAGCACAATGGAGCCTTCCTGGACTATAAGGGACAGACCCTCCCTTGGTAGACGCGACCAAACAGCCTCTCTACTTTAAAAACTGAACTTTACCTTCAATAAAATGGTTCAATGGACTAAAGGTGGCAAGTTCTATTTTCTTTACAAATTAAAATTTGGCTCAATCATTCACCTAAAGTGTTGAATCCCAGCGGTGTACCCTGATGCTCCCCTATCACCATGACGCACTGTTCCACACAGCCACGTTAGCGGGGCAGATCTTCAGGGGATCGGGGTTGTTCCCATTGATGTTTGCTCCGGGGCAGAAGAAGGGGAACATTCGCTCGGTGAAAAAGTCATGGAAGGTGTAGAGGGGTGTCATGCTGATGGGGTTAGAGAAGCTCACCTCTCCCGCCTCGTAATCCATCTGCACTCTGACCCGGGTGAGCTCCCCTTTGGGCTCCAGCGGGGTGCTGGGCCTCGTCATGGCCGCATACTGGCTGTCGTAATGCGAGATCATCCAGAAGCCGCCCTCCGGACAGCCCGAGATGCGGCCTTTCCTGTCGATTGACTCTTTGACCACACCGAGCATCCAGTCCACCTTGTCGCCCACATCCACCTCCCAGGCGTGTCGCCCGGATGTGAACCCCTCCGAGCCGAGAACAAACACAAAGTGGCCGAATCGCTCGGGGTTGTCAGGGAGCTGCTGCATCTGACCGCTGTTGGCCACAGAGGTCAGATCTTTAGAAATAGACAACCAGCAGTAGCCAGTGTTGGGGTCCAGGGTAATCGGTGCTAAAGAAGGGGGAGAGAGAGAGGGAGGGGGCGACACAAAATTCAAGATTACACTATATATATTGTTTTTAGAGGATAGCCATGCATGAAAAATACAGACATTTCAGGGTTAAATGTCACAGGAAAACCCTTTCTGAGACAACTGTGAGCAAATCTGTATCTAACTTCACTTTTCTTCAGGTCCATTCCATCTATAGGACTCCTGCAGCCTGAAGAGTGAATGGCAAACATCTCAAAAGCAATGTCACTATTAACACCTTTACCCCAACATGGTCCCCTAAAGTGAACGCTTACTGTACTGAACCAGCGTCATCATCTTCTCCCACACATGGAACTTGAGAGAGCTGACATGTTTGGCCACATTTATCAGAGCACCAGACACTTTTTCCGGATCCTTCTGTGTGATTTGAGCTCTGCAAGAGGATAAAGGAGGAAAAGGTCAAGCAACACGTGAGCAGAATGTGGTCTACAGCAGAGTCTGACATGATGAAGCTCCTACCTTTTCTTTGTTTTGCTATAATTCTGAAATGAGAAGAGAAACAAACATCTGTGTGTTACTGGTGTCCGCGTGCTCCGATTGGAATCGGGAGGAGAAACGGGTGAATTCACACTCGCCTGAAGGAATAGGGCGTCGCCGGATGCGAGCTCGTTCTCCACGGCAATGACGGCGTGAGACAGGGTGAGGATGTCTCTGGTGATGCTGTCCGATTTCTTCTTCACCAGCTCCTTCTTCTCCTCGTCCTCCTCCTGCAGGGCTGACAGTCGAGCCGCCTCCTCCTTCTCCAGGAAGAGGCGGAGCTGCCCAAACTCCTCTCTGATCTGCTTCTCTGTGGCCTGGCTCTGGCTCTGGCACACATGGGGTCAAGTTCAAATCATAACATAATGACGAATATCTCCTCTAACATTCTGAGAATTTCCTTCCAAACATGTTGGCTTTGGTGTGTTTACACATGAACCTCACTTCCATACCGGGTCATGCTGGTCTCCTGTGTGTTTATTGATACCTTGATGTGCACAGTTGTGTCATCACACTCCTGCTTGGCTTCATACAGGCGACGCAGGCTCTTCTTCAGTGGTATCAGCTCTTTCTGCAGCTCTGCCTGGGGAGGAGGGAGGAGGAGGAGGGGGGATTCTTCATTCTGTGCATTTCCACCACTGATTGAAATTATTATTCACCATTAATGATTGATTACTTTTATACTTTCAGTGCGGGTGTTGATTCCACATGTCTGTCTGTCTTTCTACATCCATGAGATCTAGTTCTGTTTGAAGAATGAGCCACGCCCACTCAAATTTGGCAGCTAATTATAGCAAAGCAGTGAAAAATATCAAGAGGAAATAGATTTTTTCTTTTAAAAGTTAAAGGCCAAAACGTAAAAGTGGCCACCATCTGGCTGATCATGTCCAGCCTGCCCAACATGTTTGATTGATATCTGTCAACCGTCCTCCTAACAGACACACAGACAGAGTGACTGACCCCAAAACAAACAACCTCCTTGGTGGAGGTCAAAAGGTCATAAAGTGAGCACCTTACCTTCAGGTCCTGAGCTCCCTCCTCCAGCGGACACACCTGGTGGCCCTGGTGCTTCTTAGAGGTCTGACACACACAGCAGAGAGCCTCTGAGTCGTCCACACAGAAGAGCTTGAGAACTTCCCCGTGTGTGTCGCACATCACCTCCATCCTCTGCCCCTGGTCCTCTGAGCCGCCGGCCCCCGAGCCAGCCTGCCGCTCCTGCTCCCTCAGGAAGGTGTCGGCTACATTCTTCAGGGCCAAACTGACGGTGGGCTCCGTCAGCGAGCACTTACTCCTGCAGACGGGACACTCGCGCCTGGTCTTCTTCTTGTTCCAGAACTGCTGCACACAGGCCCGGCAGAAGGTGTGGCTGCACTTCAGCACCACGGGGTCCTTGAAGATCTCGCAGCAGATGGCGCAGGACAGTTCGGCTTCCAGCATGGAGCCCGAGCGCGAGGAAACCGCCCGAGGCCGCAAGGCCGACACCACCTTGGGATTGTGGAGAAAAGATAATTTCCCCGGCTGGGAGGAAGCACGAGGGCGCAGGGCCATGGCTGGTTCCTGTGAGCGGCGAGGGGGCTGTGTTGAAGCCGTGCAGGGAGAAAAGCGTCCTCGGCTGTGCTCGGTGCAGAGAGACTGTTGCTGAGTGACTGAGTGCTGTTTGGGTTTACGGCGATCTGGACCTTGTGTGTGAGGGAGAAGAGTTACGGACCAGCAGGGACTTGCAGAACAGGTTTACTTCATTCCTAGTAAATAGAGGAGATGACACCGCCCCTCACCCGCCTGATGCAGCAACACTACAAATCTGGGCTGCGTCAACTCTAGCAGAGGCACACGTTGATGGTTTCCTCCATGATGGAACCAACATTCTGCATGATGTCAAAGTTATTCAAACATCACAAACACATCTGACAAATCTAATCTAAGTTTTGCTGCACGTTCAGATCACTGTGGTGTTATTGTGCGGATCCATTTGTCACCTTTGTCACTTTAAACACGAGCCCTGGAGGTGACCGACCCCCCCGACTGAGCCTGACAAGAGCGATCAAGTTTACCGCCGTCTATCTGATTACACCACAAGAGATTTAACTGTGTAGTTAAATGTCATACATATTTCAGGAGGACGAAGGAGCAAGAACACACACAAACACACACACACTCTCACCCTCCACGGTCTGTACTGTTGGCGCAGGAAAACAGACAAAACATCACACCTTTGTTTGTCTCCTCCTCTTATGTGCAGGAGGTGTTAAGCTTAGTAGGTCTGAGGGAAAGTTGATTTGACGTCAACATAATGAAAATAGATCTTGAAATTAGAGAAAACCAGGCTTTCTCTCAGTGTGGTGCGTTGTGTGTACACTCAGTGTGATCGAGTGTGCAGTAAAGACCAGAGGGAGATGATGAGGATGTTATTGCAATATATTTCAACATGGACAACAGTGTAAATAAAAAGCCATCAAAATCCTGTTTACTTTAGTGTTACAGTGATTTAGCATCAGTTTATGACTTCCATATCAATTAATCCTAAAGAAAGAAAACAAAAAACAAAAAAAGAAATCGATTTACCATAAAGTAGCTTCACAGGTTTAGATGTATTGTGAGGACAAAGTAATACTAACAAATGTCTTGACCTGTGTGTAGTGATGTTAGTGTGGCAACTTTGCCTGTTTGTTTCCAATAATGTAGGACATAATTCACCGTGACACACTGTGTACGCAGCATAAAGCCTGAGCGGCTCATTCTTCAACACGTGCCACAAATCCTTCAACGCAAACCTCCGGCAGAATGAATAAAATGCAGAAAACAAATTGGAAAAAATCATCTGCTGTGTGACGACGCTTTAAAAACATGAAACAAGATCCTGGTCCCGGTCTGTAACACTAACTCTGCCCGCCTGGTTTCAAAACAGACACATCACATCAAATCACTTCATATAAAAACCTTCAGGAGACGCAAAACTATAAAAACAAACAATCAGGACAATCCACCGATCCGGGGGGGGAAGTCGATCTGCTTCTCGCTCTCGTTTAGCCACGGGATATCAGTTTAATACACGGAACGTAACACTGCTTCCACTGTGGACACATCGCTACATGACAGCATGGAGTGTTTTAATAGCGAGCTACAATTTACCGACAACCCCTTTTTGCAAACACAATACTTACCGATATCCACATAGAACCAGCAGAGGATAAAAATATAACAGCACGTGCTTGTAAAAACTCATGATCCACATCAGTAACACACACAGACACACACTTCAGGGGAGTTGAGGCTGAGGCCTGTGTGTTGTGCGTGACTGTAACTGTGCCGCAGTGCAATCTGCCTTTTTTTTGCAGGTTTGGGGGGGGGGGCTGGAAGACGAATGAAAGCGCTCGGGAAGTCGCCTGGCTCGGCAGCGTCCTCTTCCTCAGAGTCTGACGCGCTACGTTACAAACAGAAAAGTGTGGACACGGGAACAAACGCAAACTCATGAGGGTAGTGTGCTTCCTAGCGGTGCCGAGCGTTGCGGGTGCCACGCGCACAGAGGCCGCTCGCTCGGTTCCCATGGTTACACCCGTCCGACTTTGGCATCGCCGATGGCCCCCCAGACGTCAAACACAAATTCATCGGGGAAGGCGAAGTCTCCCAGGGATTCATCTAAAGCCTCCGCAAACTCGTCAGGGTTCTTTTTGTCCTTTCCCAGCTCCACCATGGTAGCAGCTGGAGGGTGGGGGGACAGAATGAGGAACATAGAGGGAGAGACATGAGGTCAGACAACATTTACTGAGCACAAAACAACAATTACTCAGGAAAAACGTAGATCCAGGGTCGGTCGGTCTGTCTCTCTCTGTCTCTCTCTCTCTCTCTCACACACACACACACACACACACACACTCACCCAGCTCACTGTCTCTGATGCCCATGTAGCTCTCAAGCAGGTCGTCCACTTTCTCAATGGCCTTTTCCTCAAACGCAGACGGCTGCAGCAAAGACACAGCAGAGTTTTGTTTAAGGACAGTTATCGACTCGTCTTATCCGTCTGTCTGTATGTCTGTCTGTCTGACACACTCACCAGTTCCTCCACGGTAGCAGGACCTTTGGAGCGGAGGCGTAGGGTGCCCCTGCCTGTGCCCAGCTGAACCCCTGATGCTGATCTGGACCCTCCTGACCGCTGGCCGATCATGTCTACAAGAGACACAAGAGACTTTTATATTACAGCCAAAGCACATTGACTCTGCTGCAGATGCAAACGAACAACATGAGCAAGATGATGAGTGTGTGTTTCCTGCTCACACACGCGCACACACACACACACCAAAAGCCTTGAGCGGCTCCACCAGCTTGATGGTGAACTCCTTCCCCTTGGGCAGCTCTTTCAGCATCTTGGCCACCTCGTAGTGTCGACAGCCGATCAGGCGATGGCCATTGATGGACTCGATCATGTCGCCCACGTTGATGACCTGGATCTGATGGATGACGCTGCCCTCACGGATCCTCTGGAGACGCAAACACACACGTTATCAATTCTGTGTCATGGCTGTGTTGTTCTGATTCTGGATTTAAAGCGCTTTGAACCGTTCTCACCTTGATGAAAGCGTAACCGGCGCCATTATCTGTGATGGTCAGCCCGAGTGCGTCCTCCCCTTTGAACACCTCGATTTCCTTCCGCTGGCCTTTAATGTGGGCAAAAATAAAGTCCTCCAGCCCGATCTGACCCCCCAACAATTTGTCCATGTCCACCTTATGAGTGTTCAATGTGCAAAACATAACCTGGGGAGCAACAAACACACACAAAACAAATCAATGCTGCTGTCCCTTCTGTTGTCTCCACCGCCCCACACACATCAGCATCGCTCACCTCAGACGGCGGGATCCCAAAGGCCTCACCGATCTTAGCGTAGAGCTCCCGTACGTTACTGAAGCCCTCTATGCGGCCTGTGGGGCTGCCGTGGGCCAGCTGGGTGTGGAAGATGAGGCGAGGTCGCATGTTGCTGGGTGGGGGTGGCAGACCCTCGGGGGTGGCACCCTCTCCCAGCCCGACCACACCTCCATCCAGCCCGTCCATGCCAGCGACATTGAGACCACCACGGATGGGCTCGGCTTCCTCGTTCTCAACTAACGGGGACGCCTTCTTTCTTCTTCCCAGACCCAGAGGCATAGTGGTCCTGCTGGAGCACCACAGGGGGAAGCAGGAGGAGGAGGATGAAGAGGAGGAGGTCCACTGCTCTGAGGAGTTATGGTTTGATCAAGTCTAACATGCACCTTCACACCTGCTGACACCCCATCAGGTGTAGCTGTGCTGGAGGTTTATGGGTTTATGGGTTTATGAGTCTTTATGGGTTTACAGATCCAAGCAGCTCACATAGCGAGAAGTGAACTCCAGTAGCTTACAGAGGGAATACAGACATAACAGAGCTGTCAGCATATTTATTACAAGAATGGCAGTTAAGTTGGAAAAGTAAAACAGCTTAAATACACCAAAGAAGACACATTAAGTAGTTTGGTAACTCAGAAGAACAATAACAAGTACAAGACAGCGCTAATGCTAACTGCTAGCTTAACTGCAGGATACAGCGCTCTGTCATGTCAGCACAACACACACAGAGGCATATGTCAGCGTTTAGCAAGCAGCTACTCGATTTACGCTCATAACTAAAGATAAACCTGTGAATGTTAATCCCGCTTGAAGCGATAGTAGCGGGTTAGTTAGCTTTAAGTAGCTAAAAGAAAAGGGGGGACACGGCAGGCCAGCCCGTCTTACCGGAGCAGGAGTTCAGTTAGTGTCGTTAGCTCTGCCCGCTACTTTAGCCTGCTAATATCGCTGCTGGAACTTTATGAGTCCAACATGACGTCCAGCGAGGAAACAAAGTCAAAAGTAGCGTAGTTGTAGTGAATGTAGCGCTCATTTGTGTGTGCGGGAATGCAGCGTTACATCCACCGCCCCGAGTGGAACTGTGACGCCTTCAGGTTCGCCTCGTAAATACCAAGCACCTCGGCGAAAATGCTTCATAAACCCATAATTGTGCATTTCAGGGTGTTTATGTATTTTGTATATATTTGTGTTGTTTGGTTGATATTTTTGATTCAGTTCAAGGAAAGGCTTTCATAATCTTAGTAAAATATGTCAAAATAAGTCTCGACCCAGGGATCATTATGCATAACTGAACACAGTAGCTTCCAAATGTTGATCCATTAAATCGCTGTAAAATGACGCAAGCAGAATAATAATCATAATCATAATAACAATAAAAACACGTGTTAAACTGAGGAGGATATTAGGGACTTGACTCGACCAAACAGCTTTAACATTATTAAATATTATGATAATTAGTCTATTACTGTCAGCAGTAAGTGTATAACCCAAAAAAGTATTGCATATTAGTGCTCCATATTTTAGAAGCGCAGATTACAAAATATATTCACAAAATATATTTCTTAATTTATTGTTGACAGCTGACGCCCTGTGGTTTGCAGTGATTTGCGCCTCTTATGGTCTGGAATCTGTGAGGGAGCTTTAGCGCCGCCATGTGGCCAAAATAGCGACTGTCCACATATGTAACAGTTACAGTGACCTCATGGCCTCTCTGGGCTCATTCACACGTTTGCTTTAACTTTAGCTGAATCTCCGGTGTGGTTGTGAATGTCGAATACTTTAATGTGGATTATGATTAACATAACTTTCAGTAGGACGTAAGTTTCTGTCTTGTACCCTTGTTGTGTGTAGTTGTATTATCTTCCATGCATTCTTGCACGTTTTATTTGCACTAGAGGTGATTCTTTTGTTTCATTCTCCACTGTGCTGTAACTGTTGCACAGCAATTTCCCTCAGGATATTAAAGTTTTATCTTATCCCATTGTTTACTGATGCAGAGAGAAAATATTAATGTGTTGTTGAAGGTTTCCTGTATGACACTGAGAGGATACATACATGGAGGTCACACCAACATTTTACTGAAAACTAAAATCACTGAAACAATAAAGGATTGGACACTGATGAAGCTTAATTGATTATTTATTTGCAGTCGACTGAATAGTGTGGAAATGCAACTCATCACAGCATATTAAAAACTGTTTTGTCACATCAGTTTAACTGGTTATGTTCAAAACTAAATTTCCTGATCTCCAAATACTGAATAATTTCAAGATAACAAACAATAGGTAAAACAAAATAATGCTTACACTTTTTTCCTTTAAAAGGAAAACATTTGCAAGAAAGCAAATATCTTTTTTTAAACAAAAAAGTAAAACAAGAGATTACACATCTCTACACTCATGTTAAACCACATGTTTGTGTCTTCATAACTCCAGCACAAGCTTGGTGAGGAGTAAATAACCATCAGCAAGGTCTTCTGATGGTACAGGATAAAATCTGGATGTATTACACATGAAACATAAGTCAGGGTAAAATACAAACACTTAATTTTCAAATAAACCAACAGATAAACAAAACTTCCATCCTCACTAGAGTCAAAGGTGCACGGACCGAGTGGTCACTAAAACATGATTCTTACTTTAGAGATGTTCCTTTATGTCACTGTAAGCTGAGAGCTCATATAGGAAATAATTATAAATGTATCAAACACAAGTCAGGGATGCAACTCCGTCTCATAGCTTCAGAAGAAATGTGGCGATCTGCCACATCAGTCTGAACCTCTCCAGCTTACACTACGCCTCCCTATCATTACATTTAACAAACTTTAACAAATGAGTAGGAATTAAATCTATCATACACAGAAGTGCATTCTCCTTTCAAAGTAAAGGTTACCACAAGTAAATATACAATATTTTTCAAGTTTGTCAGTCACACACACAGCGGGTTACACACATGCTCCCAACAAAGACACCCACACACACACACACACACACATTATAGAATAACATACAGAAATAGGAATTTGGCACATGAATCTTTCATCATTTTTACATAAGTAAGCAGTTTATCTAATCACTCCTGTGATATTTATGTACGTGAGAGAGTGGAAGTAAACGTAATCCTCCTGTTTTCACAGTATTTGAGCCTAACGTCTAACTGCATAGTAACAATGTAAGTAAAACACAAGTAGGTGTAGCTACATTCCAGCATGTGTCACTGCACCTGAGGTATAGTTAATAAGCGGTCACTGTGCCATCTGGAAGCACTTAGAAAAACAAGAGAGAAACAAACCTCACTTCCTGAATTAAATGTCGCAGAGTAAACTTCAGTGAGCTTTGCTTTAGTGAAAAACCCTTTGCTATGTGGGGTGAAGTCCTTCTCGCAGCAAAACAAATCACCCAACACCTGCTGCGTGGCTGCAGCACCCAAACACACCTGTATACGTTTCCTGACCTGAAACTGACACCGCAACAGGCTGCTAACTTAATACTGTGACAAAACCCAAGCAGAATGCACGCAAAAAAAGGGAATAGTGTCAGTGTCCTAAGTCACTCTGTTCACCAGACTCCATACTACGTAAAAACAGAGGTTCGTCTTGAGAGAGTGCAACTAAACTCAGCTGGGACCAACACAAGTCTGTCCAGAGGCTCAAACTCAGACTTTCAGCTGAATCACGGCGGGAGGATCTGCCGCAGGGCGTCGCGGGTAGTTTGGCCCAACTTCTCGGGAAACTTTACTGTGAAGTCCAAAACCATATCGCCCCTGTTCTCGGGACATTTGGAGAGCGGCAGCCCCTCTCCAGCAATGCGCTTCTTCATTCCGGGTTTGACGACGTCCCTGGAGGAAACGGTGATGGTCCGGCCGTCCAGAGTCGGGGCGCTGACTGTGCATCCACACAATGCCTGGGAGAGACAAAGGAAGAGGAAGAATTACTCAGGGAAAAGAGTGAACAAAGCCTGGGTGATGCTCATGGAGGTATCACTTACATCTCTGAGGGATATCTTTGCGGGGTAAATTATATCCGAGCCCTCCCTTCGGAACACTGGGTGGGGTTTGTCTTTAACCACAAACACCACATCTGCAGGAATGTTGGTGGCAGTTTCATCTCCTTCCCGTGGAAAAGTAATCTTTGTCCCCTCCTTCCAGCCACGTTTAATGTCAACTGTCAAAATCTTGTCCTCGTTGCGCACAGTGCGGCCGTCCGGGTTCAGACGCTTGCGGGAGATCTTCATCTTCTTGGTGCAGCCTGAGTAGACCTCCTCCAAGCTCACCTTCAGCTCGTGCATCACAGGCGGGTCCTTCTTCTTCTCGTGTGGCCTTCGGGGGCCTCCGGGATGGGATTTAAAGGACCTTTGAAACCCGCCCATGCCGCCCATTCCTCTCATACCAAATGCTGCAAAGGGGTCGTCGATGTCCATGTCGTCATCCCCATTTTGTGAGAAGAAATGATCGAAGGGGCTGCGGCCGCCAAAGAACTCTGCAAACATTGCGTGAGGGTCTCCATGGAAGGTGTAGTTGTAGTTATGACCACAGTGTCCTCCACCTCCACCACCAGTTGAGCCCTTAAGTCCTGATGAAAATTAAGACACAAGTGAACATTAAAGTTCTGGGATCACATGCTTCTGCCTCTGAAAGGAGCAACCAAAGATCGTTGCAAAACATGACGTAATTTACCAGGACGTTTGAACAGTTTATTTAGCAACAAAAAAGATCTAAACAAGCAGTTTGTGTGTTCAGTCACATCTGTGTTCTCATTATCTAGTATTTTCTTAATAGTTAGCCCGGTGGCTTTTACAAGGTGTCTGATAGAAAAACGCATTTCTTAACTTAAAACAAAAAAATGCAAAAAATAAATAAATAGTCAGTTCCTGCTGAATTGTTAATCGAGTAGTTGTAGCTGTGCGTGTCAGAATGTTTGACAGGTCGCGCCCGTGTTATCATCCACTCACAGTGTGGTAACAGCGCGGCTCATGTTGTTTCCAGCACATTCTACAGCCCTGCACCTATTGTAAGCGACACACTTGCAGCCGCTGCATTAAGACGCTGGAATGACGAATAATCGATTAAATTCGTCAAATCTAAAGCCTTTACTGAACATTTAAGTATAAACGCACAGTGTACACGTGGAAGTAGTGAAGTGAAGTGCAGCCCCCCACTGCAGGTCACACACACACACAAACACACACAAACACAGGTGGAAGGTCATGACCAACCTACCTTCTTCTCCAAATCGATCATAAATGTCTTTCTTCTTGGCGTCGCTCAGGACGTCGTAGGCCTCGGCGATTTCTTTAAATTTGTCCTCGGCACCGGCAGACTTGTTCTTGTCCGGGTGGTAGCGCAGGGCCTGCTTCCGGTACGCCTTCTTGATCTCCTCCTCGGTGGCCCCCTTAGCGATCCCCAGCACCTTATAGTAATCTTTACCCATGGCGACGTTCTCTTCTCTCGCTTCTCATGGACGTCTCTGCGCCGTACATCCAGGTTAACGCGTCCCGCTGCGGCTGTCACATCGGCCCGCTGGCTCGCAACGTCAACCCCCCGCAGTCACACACACTGGCACCGCTGCTCCACACTTCCCGGGGGGAGTGAACGTGTCCTAAACACAGCGAGACAGCGCCAAACACCGCATAACTCCGGCTAAGTGCGCGTCGCTATATGCGTAAAGAGGCTCGCTGGGAAACTTCTGGAAGCGTCTGCGTGACCCGGCTGGCTGGCTCGCGCTGCTGCTGCTGATGTGTGGCGTGTCGTATGCACATCTCGCGAGAGGTTCCGCTCCCACCGTCATCTCTGGATAGAATTCCCGCAGGCGATGACGTAGTGGTTGCAGGAGTAGGTTGTGCATAACAGCGTGAGGAAGACGATGGTATGCGGCGAGATTCGTCACGTCCGCGCTCACTTTAGTTCACGGGGATTAGAAGTTGACGGAGCGTTTTCTCGTGTAAATGAAATATAAAGACCGACTGACATCTTTGATTAGATTGGGGGAAGCTCTTATGGGGGTCCAAAGTAAATGAAAGTTTGATACAAAACAATTGTATTAAAATCTCTTTATTGAAGAAACGTAAATTCAAACAAGTAAAACCAAAATTGGATTTTTACGAAGAGAAATAAGTGAACTGTGAAACGTTTTCAGAATTCATATCATATATTGCTGTATTTATAATGGACACCAGGGAGCGCACTGGGCCTGTTTTCGATGCGTCAACCCTCATAACAAGATGCACATGTAGTGTATTTGTTGCTTTTTTAATCAAACCACACCGCTAACCCACTGTATATCTTTTGTTTAAAGAATCCAAACAACATGTAGACGCCACTTTGGCCTCTAGACTCTGATGATGAGCATTGTCAATATGTTTGTGACCCACATCTTATCCAATATATGGTAAATTGGGAAAACAAATTATCAATAAATAGCCAGTTGTGACCCCAGCAACTCTATTACGGACCGCCTATCTATCCAGTCTCAACATGTGCTCTTCTTTGACTTGTTAACCTATGTCACCTTTCTACTTCTTGTCTATGTTAATGTCTCATCAGATGTCAGCTATTGTTGTCTGTTGTTTCTCTCTCTATTGTTTCTTTTGATTGTCCACAGGGAATTCCATTTAAATAAAAAGTTTCTTCAGAAAATCTCCTCTAGATAACTTCATATTCCTATATCCTTCATTCCGTCCGCTTCTGAAACAACTGATTAATGATTGAATTAACAGAAAATTAGTCATTGACAGTTTGAAACAAGTTGGCAAATGTTCAGGAATATGATCAAGGAGGAGACTGGAATGACCTGGAGTTGCATATTCAGATCAATTTACAGAAAAGTTTCAGTTTTTGCTGGAGGAATTCTCTCCCATCCAAGACTCGGAATTATCGGAATGCAAACAATGACACCACAGCTTGCTGGCTGCTGGGCTGTCGCTACTGGTTATAAATAGAGCAGAAAATATAGATATATATGCAGTTGGCTCAGCGTGATGATGACCTGACTGTTTGCAATGAAAAGCATTCTTGATCATCATTTTCATCAGTTTCCTCTCACCATAAATCTAATTCAAGCTGTAACTGGGTCATGATTTCTGTTCAGAGACACACAAGTGCTGAAACGCATTTGTCTTAGTTTTGGGGGTCAGAAGGGGACCAGAATACCCGCAACACAGGTGGTGTGGGGGAAGGCAACATGTTGACATGTGGCTGAATGTCCTCCTGTGATCGCGCTTTAGTGTGTAACCAAGTGAGCAGCAGTACACGCTGGAGATGCGTCTTATAGGTCTACTGAGAGCACACTGGCATCTGTCAACGGGTAGGCTTGTACGTCGCTTCCCAAGGTTACCAAGCTGGTCCAGAGCAAATCAGGCAACTTATATTTAGCCTTGCAAATGGCGTGCTGTGGATTATGTCTTAGGGCTCTCCAGTTTCGTCTTCAGTGCGTTTTGCAGCATGAAGGGGGGCTCTTGACCATGAGGCGGCAGCTATTCAGGTGAGGAGCAGGTTGACCTCTCATTCTCTACTCCAGACCGGTTTGAAGACAAGATTGCTCAGCTTTCATGCACACTCAGTCTTGCCAAAAGTGTTTATGGTCTCATTTGTATGCTACTCTTCTCCTGAAAGCTATTCAGAACCCAAAAGACTGGGAGGAAGACGCAGCAGATTGGACTAACAGTTCTGCTGAGGGTGATTGTTTGAGGTGCACCCCACACCAGTGGAGCATTTCTGGACATAGTTATATCTTAGGCTACTGAGGTCGGGGATCAAACAGTGTCATGGACGTCCTCGCCTTAGAGGCTAAGAATGTAAATGGTGCAGACTCTGAGAAAAAGTCTGGGCAGAGGCCGAAGCCGAAGCCAGCCAAGAAAGCTAAAAGGATAGTTTACTTTGAGGTGGAGATCTTGGACTCAAAGACAAAGGAGAAACTCCTTCTGTTGGACAAGGTGAGTGTCTGCGTGCTGGAGGACGGTTTCTGATTGCTTGCACCCTTCATGCTGACAGTAATGATTTTAGAGGAGACATGATGTTTAGCACACTTACTACACGATGCATTGCATTCACAGATATTAGGTTCTCAGAGCTCTGTCATATCCTTTGGATTACCTCGAGTTGGTTTGCAGTTAGGAGGTGAAAAGACACCTGCTGAGTTCTGTCTGTGTATTTGAGCTTCAGTGATAAATGTCAACATGTCTCCATGCTAATGCTCTCTGCACTCTGTACTACTGCCCAGCGTGAAGGTTCTGTCTGTACATTCTGATCGTAGGTAGAACCAACTGCCACTATTTTGGATATTAAGGCATTGTTTCACAAATCAAGTGAGTACGTTTACGAAATAGAGACAAAATTGTGATATTCTTGGATTTCTTTGTCATGTCATGCTGCATCTCCACCCTCCCCTCCTCTTCTCTTTTGGCAGATCCAAACTGGTATCCAGCCAGACAATCTTTGCGTTTGGATCCAAGTACGCCTGCTTGTGTATTCTATGAACACTATATTCTGCATCCTTGCTATTCATTTGAATGATGGTGGTTGTGTTGTGATATAAATGGGAGATGAAGTGTGTGTGGTGTCTGGTTGTGTCTTGGATGACGGTTGTGGTTTGTTTCCTCAGAGGGCAAGTGTCTCCGAGATGAGGATGTTCTCCAGACGCTCCCGGTGGGCACCACAGCCAGCTTCTACTTCAGCGACCTCGGGGCTCAGGTCACATGGGGAAACGTAAGTGTAAATGCGCACCCTTGCATTCATGTGACACACATACACACACACGCATAGTAGAGTATCATATCTGTAGTTGTAGGTTTTAGCCAAGAAATGTTGCATTACTGTGGCAGTTTTAGATTGATTTCCTATAATCCACAGTGTCTTTCCATTGGTGTCAGCTTGACATGAAAGCTCACTGGTAGAGCTGTGCAAAGTTGTTTGAGAGGCAGGTGATCCATCACGGCAAACATTTCATCGCCTTTATATGTGTGCCAAGGTTGTGTTATTGTTGTACAGTCATGCCGTTCTGCACAGGGGATATTTTGACAACACTCCCAGTGCAAAATTTGAGACCCCACATTGTCAATCACGTCGTTGTGTCTGCGTCTGTGTTTGCTTGTTTGTCTTGCGGGTTTTGATTTGACCTCATGCTGCATGCAGCTGATATATGCAGAGTGCAAGCTTTCCCTTTGGCAAATCACCAGCAGTAATGTCAAACTACAACCAAACCAAAGCCGCGGGTATGGATCCACACATACTCCCTCACCCACAGTAACCCAGTAAGTTGTTTTGAATATAAATATCAGCTCACAGTGACAGATAGAGGTGCTCTACTGCCGCCATTTATCTCTCATCTCCTGCTAGCCTGTCCTCTGTATGAGGACATATAATCTCATGGCCCCATTTTCCCCAAAGGTGTTTATCCCCCTGACCTCTCACTCGCCTTACACTGGCAGCGGCTCGTTACTCGCTCAGCCGCCGCGTTCAATGTCCTTACCCACCACCGCAAACCAACCCCCTTCCAAAACCCCGCTCTGCCAGCCTTCAGCATGATACCAGTGTGGGTGCTGGAGCGTAAAACAGCGGCGTGGCACAGAGATCAGCAGTAGCCGCGGGGGTCAGGGCTCTGCTCCAGGTGCTGATTCAGAGATCTGCTTCACGTCAGCTGCGCCGCCGCGCTTGTTCTTGTAATTCACAGAAAGCTGGTATTACACGCTGTCTCATTTGCTCTTGGCGCATGGTGAATATCATCATTGTTACACTGAATGGTTGTCAGGGATCTGGAGACATGCACGGACCGTCTGAGGCTTGGACTTGACATGACATGAGTGTAATACAGAGCCGGTGGAGTGGGAGTTCATTTGCTCCCTCTGGCAGCAGGTTTAGACTGGCTCAGGACAAGTCCAGCACTGAAAGAAGTTCTCAAAGTATTTGCTCAAGGGAAAGTTTCCATACTGCAAAGAAAAGTCCTGCATTCACCTAAGTACTGTATCTGTAAACAGATAGAAGCATTAAAATGGACTGTGTTGTAAAAAGTAAGAGCCTGTCAGGGTTTTATTAGTGTCATCACATTACTTTTGTTTTTTTTACACTACTTCGGATTGAAACAATACAGTTTTCATAGTACATTTTTAAGCTCTTTTCCTTTGTAAAGTGTGAAAAACCTGTTGTGTAACCAACCTGAAACAAGGTTAAGACGCCTCACAGATTTATATTATGTTCGGTTCAATCTTATTCTGCAATGTAACTGGTGCCTAGCAGGTTGTGTATGTGTAAAGTATTCTTCTGCTGTATCAAAGCCTCTCCTCTTTCCTCTATTTTGTGTTTGCTTCCAGGTGTTCCTGACAGAGTGTGTGGGTCCGCTGCTTATCTACTTAATGTTCTACTTCCGCCTCCCATTCATCTACGCTCCCAAATATGACTTCACCAGCAGCAAACACTGGGTGGTACAGTGAGTGTCGTGTTTTCAGGGATCTGCACTGATGTTGCTGTGGTTCATTACACAATCCCAGGCTTTGACCTTTTAATATAGCAAACTGTGCCGAGGCATGTTGACACTGAGTCACGGCCAAGTGCAGACGACTGTGACGTGTGATGTATTAATCAAAGATAAACATGTAAGTGTGTGTGTGTGTGTTTGTGTGTTTGTGTGTTTGTGTGTGTGTGTGTGTGTGTGTGTGTGTCCTGCTGCAGCCTGGCTTGCATGTGTCACTCCTTCCACTACATCAAGAGGATTCTGGAGACGCTGTTTGTCCATCGTATCTCCCACGGGACCATGCCTCTCCGAAACATATTTAAGGTGTGTGAGCCTGGTACCCTTTGAATGGGAGATTTGTACCTATTTTGTACCGTGACGGACCGACCTGTTGTTATTCTCAGAATCTGGACCGAGTCTGTGTGGAACTCTATCTGTTCAGTCTGACTCCATGTAGCCTCACCTTCTATTCCAGAACTGTGGCTATTACTGGTGCTCTGCCGCTTGGATGGCTTACTACATTAACCACCCTCTCTACACCACTCCCTGTAAGTGCTGACCCTCCCTGTAAATCTCACCTCCACTCATCCGTCTACATTGACTCTTGGTGTCACCTTAATCCATCTCTCTGTGACACACGTCAACAGATTATGGGCAGCAGCAGGTGAATCCAGCACTTTACGTCTTCCTGGTGAGTCTGACTCAGGGGGTTTGTCGGTCTGAGTGGAGGAAAGCAGATTCCATAGAGCTTAAATGGGAAGATTGGTTCCGTAAATTCATTTTCTAAGCAGACAGTCAAATTTGGATGATTGTGTCCCCACAGTTCTGTCAAGTCGGGAATTTCTCCATCCATGTTACACTGCGGAATCTCAAAGCCCAAGGTGAGCTTTTTTTTATTTTACAGCGTTGCACTTTAATATGAATTCAGGAAGATACAGTCTAATTGCTGTGTATCCATGATCACAGGTTCAAAGGTCAGGAAGATTCCATATCCAACTAAAAATCCATTCACGTGGATTTTTTTCCTGGTTTCCTGTCCAAACTACACATATGAGGTAAGCAATACATGCTCACTCACATGCTCACTCACAGATCAATACGAGTACACAAATAAGTCAAACTTGTAATAAAAGTGTGCAGAAAAACAAATATGTCATGGTGGGGAGGGGGGACTTTCTCTCTAAGATTATGTTTCACTGGATTGTCAGTTTTGCTTTGCTGTCAAACTCAGTCTCCTGCACTTTGCCTATTGCTGCCATCTACTGGTTACAGCTGGCACCGTCTCACTTACTTGTCCTTTCTTCTAATGGGCCTCATAAATCTCAATCACGTGTGTGGGTGTGTGGAACATGTGTGTTCACAGGTGGGGTCCTGGGTCGGCTTCACAGTGATGACCCAGTGTGTGCCTGTGGCCTTCTTCACCATCGTGGGCTTCATCCAGATGGCTGTATGGGCCAAAGGCAAACACCGCAGCTACTTGAAGGAATTCAGAAATTACCCGACGCTGCGTTCATCCATACTGCCCTTCGTCCTGTAGACAGCCCCCCCCCACCCCTCTGCCCTGCCCACCCCTCATCCTCACCGTTGTAGTCCTTTAAGGCAGCTTGGCAATCAGGATGCATGTGCTGGAGTTATAGTACATGAGGATCTTGGTCATGTTCGACTGTTACTGCTGAAGGAGGCCTTCAGAGTTGAACGCAGCAAAGTCTTAATTTAATGTCGTACTTGATCGCGCAGAGCAACAGGACGGAGAGTTGGAGAGTTGTCGTCCAGTTTAAGATTTCACATTATTCCCCATCGTGTCTGGCAGCCCAATCAGTGAACATAAACAACTTTTTGACGAAGATGAAACCAGAGAAGCGGCTCTCTAATCTGCAGATCAAATTAGCGTGCAGCCTGGAGCTGCCAGCAGACTCTGTGGTCTCATGCAGTAATCGCAGCTTTCCCATCCAAGTGTACTTTATGATCTCAAAGCACTGTTACTTCCTTCCGGGTTAGACATTGTACGCTCATATGTTTTCCGCCTTGGCTGAGGCAAAACCTTTCTTTTTTTTGCATTAGGCATCATGGCTAAAAACCCGTCTGACATATTTTCAATCTGTTAAATGCTTTTTCATCTTCACCGAGTAAAGTGTCCCTCTGTTCTCACCTTGAATCTGTGTCCAAGAGGAATTTCATCTGTGGTAGTTCATGTATGTTTGCAGTATTGACTCGAGTCTGCAGGGGGCGATCACGAGCCCTCTGCTGGATTTGAGACACTGACCCACTGAAGCTGACTAATAAACAAACACATGCGTGAATAGAGAGACAAGAGCTTTAATTTCAACTCTGGAATCAGTCACATAAAATATGATACACTGGCAATGTGGAGTACATCGTATGGAATGTTACATTTCAGATGGATGGCGCATAAACCAACACAAAACACACAAACTCAACAGATTATTAATTGGTAACAACATAAAATATTGCATTTGATCTCTGCTCTTAAAATAGGAACCGAGCAGCTGCATGAGCTCTAAGAGTAACACACTGATTATCACAAGAACATTTCCAAAGTTATTACTTTGTGTTGCTTAACGAATGAGAGTGAATTTCAACAGGCTCATTTCTATTTTTATTTTTTTTTAACTCGTCTCATCGATCAAATTCACCAATGTTAAATCGAACCGTATTTCCGACTAAGACGGACAAACAAACCCACGTTTCCTTCCCAGCGGGTGGAAGTAGAAGTTCGATCGCAGCGTTACAAAGACACTAAAGAGGATTCGAGCCAATATCAGCAGCTGTGATGAGAAAGTCAGCAATCAAACACGATTGACTCTTGAACGTGAACACACGGATACATTTGGGGGTGGGATCGATTCCTCTATGCGCGGGCGGGTTCGGTGATTTTGATTATCTATCTATTACTCTTGCTCTGATCGTGTGACGTTGCTGATGTTGATTCCGTGTTACAACGGCGGCGGCGGAAGTGGGTCGACTTTCTGCTGACGCGACAGACGCCTCGTTAACACCGAGACGCCATTAGATCGAGACCTTGGATGGGGGTCGAACATTGTGCTGCTCGTTCCTCTTTCTGTTAACTTCATAGAAGAGCTGTGAGTGACGTAATCATCTGTCAGGGCACCATTCAAAACACGTGCATGCTGCCTATCTGCTACTATAAAACCAGAGGAATGTCGGTGTGTGTTATAAAATATTTATCCCATCCGATTAAGGATTTAATCGAAAAAAATGTTTTAAACTCACCCAACACTTGAATCGACTTGCTGTGTAACTCTGAACAAACAAACAGAAGGTGCAGTACCGCAGAGGGCCACAGGAGGCGATGTTTCGTATTTTCAGAGACGCAAGGAGTCGCCTCACCTGTGACGGCGCCGTCAGTCTCTGCGGCTCCGGTCAGTTGGTCTACTTGGTGCAAAGCCGAGTCCTCTTTCTCCCGAGTCTTCCGGCTGCTCCGCTTTAAAACAAACTCATAAACCATAGAAGAAGAAGAAGAAGAAGAAGAAGTCTGTTGCCTTGACAATGCCAGCATGTGGCCGACCATGGGTGAGATGAGAAGCATTTGTCTTAGAGCACAATGAGAGGTAGGATGATGTCAGTCTGCAGGTTCATCTCACAGTGAAACTGTTTTGCCCCCCGCGTGCCTTTTTCATGTGTGCAAAGGTGTGACGTCAGGACGCAGAGGTCGCTGCATGCACGTCCGGTCAATGCAGCGCCGTCCTTCTGTCTGTCTGTCTCTCTGTCTGTCCTGTGAGTCCTAAGCCCCACCCCCTCAGAGGTCCTCGTACTCCAGGAAGTGGGTCCTCTGCAGCACCTTGATGTGACGCTCGTAGATCTTGAGGGCGGGGCCCAGCCGGATGGACATGCCGGTTAACACGTCGCTGCGCTGCATGAGGAGGAGGGACTTCCCGTCGATTTCCTGTTTGGGGGGGACGAGTAAACGATGGCGCCACGTTAGTAAACAAGGAGACCGCAGACTCGCTCTACACACAAGGCCCCCCTGAGAGCAGAACAGTAGGTCAGAGGTGCACATGTAGCGCTCCCTGTGGCAAGTTTGAGGCGGTGCAACTGACCTGTGTTCTGAAGGCCACCGCCTGCTCTGGGAAGCCTGCAGCAGAGAAGTAGCTGGCCACGTCCGCCACGGACCACTGCAACAGGTTCTGGCTCATCTTCTCCCTTTTCACGGAGCTGGAAGAGGAACAGAGGGAATGAGCGAGTGTTGCGGATGGAAAACGTGTTACTGTAGCGTGCGGAGAGGAGGAGGAGGAGCAGGTCATAGACAACAGGAGACTCACACTTCATTGCTCTTATCACCGTTCACCAAAATGTCCTCGGCTGCGGTGAAAGGGGACATGTCCATCTTCTTCAATGGAGAACCTGTGACCAACACGGACATGAACACATCATTAAATCTTTGTCTTTATTCGGACTTTAAGAAAGGAAACAACTCAGTTATCTGCCTCATCATTGAATATTCCTGCAGCCCCACTAAGACTCCATCCATCCACTTTGAGACATTTTCAATATGAAACTTTAAACCATCGAAATTCAATAATCAATGTTGAACAAACAGCGGCAGATTGTTTTCCTGAGGTCTTACTGTCGTGGCTCAATGTGTGTGTTTGTGTATTACTTTACCAGTTAAAAGTTAGTTAGAAGGATCATGTTTGGGTTCCAAACTGATGTAAACAAACCTTATGAGCGAGCTTAACGAGGGCTGGCTCATTTGCATTATAGACTTTAAGTTAAAGTAATATAAACGGGCACCCGACAGCTCTAAACGCAGCATTACAATGAGTGAAAACCAAACAAAAACCCAACTGGGTTGATTACCGATCACGACATTCACACATCAATCAGAACCATGTAAACTTTCTGACTTAAAGGTTTTCTACACACCAACACGTGTAAACCCTTCAGAAAGCCTCTGCAGACGACATCATCACCTCTGTGAGGCTCTGCTGCTGCACGCCAGTAGCGCTTTACACTCCTGTGGTTGCATGTTTACTTTGTGGCCATTGAGTGGAGAAACAAATTCAAGGTCCGCCGAGTTGCCAATCATGACGCTTCGGACATCGACGTTTAACAAGACATGATGCCGTCTGTCTGAAGACGTTACAGGACGGAATATTTTCAACCCGAGGCAATCGGAGTGAGCACAACCAGTTTGAAGGTAGAGAGGCATTCCAAACATCCCAGCAGGGCCCTGAAGGCAGTGACGCACGGCTTGAGGGCAACAACAGCCAGGAGACGCATGGAAACCATCTGTCTCTATCTGATACTAGCACGCACCCACGTCCACTTGTGATCAATCTGTCCGTTCATTTCAATTAAGCCAGACAACAACAAGGTCAGCATCACGGTATTGACACAGCAGCTTTTCAAACTAAATGTGAACTGTTACTCACTGTGGTCGGCTTGTAGAGGCAGAGACTGCGGTCCTCCGTCACAAACGCTCCTGATCTCCTCCTGTCGGCCCGACGAGACAAGAAGACAGAGAAAAGCGCCATGAGGATGCGGGAAGCAGAGGGGAAGACAGAAGCCGGCGACAGACAGGTTGGTCACGGGAGGATGCAGGCCACTTACCAGGCGCGCTCCAAAGTCCGGCACCAGCTGGTCCGGTGAGAGGCCGCTGTCCTCTGCTTTCAATCCGCTCTCTTTCTTCACGTTGTTCTTCAAAGCACTCGGGCTGGCGGTCACAGACGGGACCGCCGGCTTCACGGCTCCTGGTAAAAGAATGGAAGCCAAATGATGTAATCCGCAAACAAACAAACCAGAGGATGACATTGATTAGACATTCAAACTTATTTCCTGCAACTCTGTAGAAGACAGTAAGCTGAGCGTGTCCACTTCCATGCAATTAATCATCTAAATGGCACGAAGCTTCCATCCCCATTTCATCAGGACAAAGCTCAAATGCTGAAACAACACCGTGTGCTCCACTGGACTATATGAAGGGTGTGTGTATTAGAGTGTGTGTACCTTTGTCTCTCTGCATTCCTGGGTTCTGGTGCGCGGCTGAGCCGACGGCGGCATCATAAGCCCAGTCATTGTGCGCGGCGGCCCTGGGGCTGGAGGGGGGCAAGGAGCTGGGTCTTTCCCCGGTCCTCTGACTGGAGACGCTGTCCAGACCGGGGCCGTGGCCCGGGACGAGGCCGAGGCGGGACCCCGAGGGAGAGCAGGGGGCCGAGACAGCTCGTACGGGGCCTCGCTGCACGGCGGTGGTGGCGGCGGTGACGACAGCCAGTGTGTGCGTGCCAAGAGATGACTCTTCCTGCCCGTCCCGGCTCTCCTCGGCCCCCTCCTCATCTGCGTTACTGTCTGTGTCCATGGTCATGGAGGTGTCAGCCTGGAAGAGGACCGACATGAGTTTCCCACCAAATAACAACAAACACTGGTAACCTATGATAGCGAGTCAGCCATCACAGAAAGCTGGTTCATTATAAGAAAAAAAAGCAAACAAGGATCATTCCATGTCTCATGTGTCAGTCTGCAGCTTTATTTGTGGGCGTATGAAACTTGGATGTTGTTGAAAACCGTTGGGCCTTAAAGGAGGAATGCCTGCTGGGTTATAGGGGGTTGTTGTCATGTATGAGGACTAATTACAGGCTGAGCGCGTCACGTGGAAACACGCTCGTACAGATGTCGCAATTTGACCGCTGTGCTGGTAAATGATTTGCCCCTGAACGCCTCTTCGACGCCTCCGTCCCGGCCGGGCGGTGCGGCGTTCACATACGGCGGGAGAGAGCGAGACACACGAGCGTTTGAGTAACACGGGAACAACAAACGATGTGTTGGAATTAATTGCAACACAAACGCTCGTTTTCGTTTCGCTGGAGGGTGTGTGTGTCTGTGAGAGGGGGGGGGGAGTCTTGTCGATGGCTGATGTGCGACTGCGTGTCCGAGGAACCAGCAGCCAGCCGAGTGAGACGAGAGAGAGCGAGAGCGCAACTCCGCCCGCCCCGCCGAGCACAGAGCCGCTCGGTGGCCGTAAGCCATCGGACCGCACGCGCGCGCGCGCGCGCACGCACGCACGCACGCACGCGCGCACACACACACACACACACACACACACAACTTTCACAGCGAGACGCGGCGCCGCCGAATCCTAAAACTGCAGCCGGACCGAGTGAACGAGTTCGATCCGCGTTCGCACACCGACAGCTCGGCTCGTCCGCAGGCCTTAGTGATTGATCATCTTCTCAACACACACACACATTCAGGGGGAGCGGAGTGGCGTTGTTTGTTTTCTCCTCAAATTCCCTCTAAAGTGCGCATGGAGTTTGTGGAGCCGCGGTGAGCAACTCGCCATTGTGTCTCCGGTCTGTAACGGAACGGAGCGGAGCGCTTCCCGGGGCCGAGCCGCGGAAGCAGCACACACACACAGTCACAAACCCCGCTGCTTATCTACGGGCCGATCGCTCTGATCGGATCCCGGCGAGTCTCGGCCGCCTCCGCCACTCGGCCCACTTTGACTTGGCACCGGGTCAACGGTTTCAAAGCGACACGAGAACAGAGTGATGCACATGCGCCCGTTACCGGACACGTCCTCGCCTTTAATCCCCCCGTCAAACCTGGACGACGACGCGAAAACCCAGTCGAGCGCGTTCATTTTAGTATCGACACGCACACACACGCGTCTGGTAGAACAAAGTGAACGTGATCGCCGCCTAACCCAAGTCGGACAGGCGCATCAGCAGCTATGGCGCTTCGACGAACAGTTTGCGGCGGCTGCTTACTTCACTTGTCCGGCTCCTGAATCTTTCATTAGTTCACAATGAAGGGAGCCATATCATCACACACACGCACACACACAACAAATGGCTGCAAATAAGCTGGTGCCATTGTTTTACAGGCCGGGAAAGGCCAGAAAACAACAGCCACCATCGAGCGTTAGACATGACCGGGCAGCGTGTCCGAGAACGGATGCAGGGCTCCGACTTTATGCATTGCGTCGGTCGCCGCGTCCATCACACGAAACAATAGATGCGATTTACGCCCGTGGAAATGTGACACGTGTGTAAAATGTACTTTGGCGGTGATAAGCGGAGATGGTAGCGGTGATACGGGAGGAAAAATACTGATTGGCGGATGTTAAAGTGGAGAGGGGGGGTGGGGGGGGGGTGATATGTCGTCAGGTATATGTGGACATGTCAGCGGCGGCGGCAGGTAGATTCTGTGTCTTTGCTACGGCTGCGGTTGTTCTTCACTTAAAAAGAGCCGGACCAAGGATGTCCCAGCTTCCCCCATCGGGCTCGCACATCCGCGGTGTTTCACATACTTTTTCCCCCCTTCATCCACTCCCACATCTACAAATTAACCGAGAATAAAATTACATTTCCGGGTTGTGACTTTTCGAAATAAAACCACGAGCGATGAGGGTGGATGGGTGACTCATGCGGAGGGGCGTCGGTTAGTGTATTTTGAAAAGCACAACAGTGTCGCTTCCGGTTTCGCTATCGCCGTCCCGTGCTAGCTTCACATACCCCCACCCCCCTACCCCCTCCGCTCAACGCCGAGTTTTGGGCTTGAAAAGCGCTTTCTGCCGATAATGGAGGCTCACGTTGTTGCAGACGGACGGGACGACGGAACTTTTCCCGTGTCCCGCCGGGCGGTCGGCGCCCTCCGTTTCAGTTGTTTCCCCCCCGCTAGCATGTGAAATATCAAACGCCGCGACTGCACGCAGTGTCGGACGCGGCTGTTTTTCTCCCTCCGCCTCGGCAGCGCTCCGGCGAGGTCTCACCGCCGCTCCCCGTCTCGTCTGCGGCAGTTTGGAGTGCACTTGCAAATCACTCCCCTCACCACTCCCCGCGTCCACACCGAGATACATTCACACAGAAAGCACACACACGCCATGTAGCTTCTCTTTCCCACCTGTTAGTTTGATATACCGAGCTGACTGTGACAATGAGGCGGGCAGCCGAGAGCTCGAGCTCCCCGCCAGCATCAGTAACCACGTACCTCCAGGTCTTCCGCCTCCTCGTCTTGGTCAGCGGGACCAAGAGCGCTGTCCCCCCCGTTGCTCAAGTCCGAATGCGTGGCTTCTTCCACTGCGCTCCTTCTCGTCGCCGCCGCCGCTAACGTCACATCGTCTTTTTTCCTGCTTCTCCTCTGGACCTTAGCGGCGTTTCGGTACGAAATGGAGCCCTTGTAGTTAACTTTCAACACGGTTTGCTCCTGGATCAGTTTCTCCAGTTCTGCGCAGGTTCGGTCGGGCTCGGACCCGTGTCGTCTCCGGACCATCCGACAAATCCTCTCCAAGTCCGGTCTGGCTTTTCTCGACCGGAGCGAGTCGATGGTATCCAGAATCCACTCTCGGTACTTGGGTTCAGACATGTTCCGCTCGGTCGGTTCGGCTGCTTTTCTCTTATACCTTGGTGCGTCAACCTTGTACGTTACACGGTGTTTTTCGTGAGCCGCGGTCCGAGCCCGAGAAGCGGAAACCTCGCTGTACGTCTGCCTGCGTTTGCTTGTGCGCTTAAGGTGGACCGGCCAAGTTAGGAGGAAAAGTTTCACCACAAGAGGGATTTAAGGTGGAATTTCGCTGCTGCCCCGAAACGAGCTCACGCATCTCCCATGTGCGTGAAGGTGGTCGGGCCTCTGAACCGAATTCAATGTAAACATAGTTAAGCAGCTATTGAACATTAAGTACGAGTCGGAGCCTAAGTCAAACAACGTAAATCAGATCAATAGCGCCACCAACACGTAGATGGAACAATAAAAGTTGTTGTTCAATCCACGTTTAAGTTTAAAAAAAAAAAATGAATCCATGCTTCGAAAAGGAAACACACTTCTAAGTAGGTCAAGTCAATTAGGAGCTGTTACAGAATCATCTGTATCAGTAATGATTGTTTGCCCCCAAAATAAGCCTGTATTTTCAATTAGGATGAGGCAAGAAACACACAATATGCTTGTTCTTCAGACTATTATGGTAAAAAATTACTAAATAAGCCTCAATTGTGTGGGTTTTTCATTATTATTATACCATTTATAGTGTGATTTACTTATTTGTAAGCTGTTTCAGGCCTTTTGTGTTGGCTCCTCTTGGTCCTCCACATGTCTGATACTGATACAAAAGTAGTGAAGGGAACCGGGTTTGATGTGCAACTGTGACAGTGTGAACAAAATACTACAGCATTGAGTCACTCCTGCTTGCCACATGTTCCTATTTAAGCTGACATCCACCATCACCTACCAAACCTTATGGTCCACCAGCTGAGCCCGCAATGTAGCCGTCAAATCGCCATAAGAGAAGATCTTCCTTGGATTTCAGTTCATAAAAACATTAATTTCCTTCTCTAATCTTGTGTCCTTGTACAAGATAAACAAGAGCTAACATATAACCCAGAGATGTTTGTCTTAACAAGTAAAACTTTATTGGAATGATACATCTTGCAAAATATTACTTTATGTATATATTTTTTAATCATACTCATTGTGTTCTAAGGGTATCTGTCAAGTTCTCCAGAGGGTAAGATAGTTAAGACTGTCAAAGGCAGGGATATACAGTATTGTTTCCCAAAAGGTACAATAGACTACACAATCACTGTACCCAGGTCATGAGGAAGAGTAATGTTTTGTTTTTGTGTTTTTGTATTTTTCTGAAAATACAATTAGAAAATATGAACGCAAAACATCTCAGATGTAAAAAGTGTGATGTCTGAATGAAGAGTGTGTGGAAAGTGAAAGAAAAGTGAAGACAAACGGGAGAACAAGTCAATGAGCACAGAGAGGTTAATAGTGTTTAGCTGACAGGAGAATGAAAGACGACTGACAAAGACACTGATGTCCTCCGTGTCCCAAATGGATCAAGCGGCTTCGCCTTCCACCCTGCCAACTCATGATTTAGCCGTTTAGACCCAGAATATTACATGTGCTCTCTTCAAAACATCACATTGCATTTTTAAATGTTCCACTTAATACAAACTAGCACAGATAACTTTTAAGTGGGACTTTTGAAACTTTGTGGCGTGTGCTTCTGTTTTTTGCGAAAGACTGGACGAGTCGGTTGGTGATCCACTCCACTGTCCAATGTGACGCTCTAACAAACCAAAAAGGATAAATAGCAATCACACTGTCGGCTGTAGAAACGCGGGCGGTTTCTGGCGCGTGCCACAGGTCTGGGGGTGTGTGTGTGTGTGTGTGTGTGTGTGTGTCTCTCGCCATCGCTTTGCTTTACTACATGCAAGAAAAACCAAGCTCATTAGAGAAACAGGTATCCTAGAAAATACACATCATGTTTCCAAACAGCAGTGAAACATCTCCAGACAATTCAAGACATTCAAAGTCATCCTGCATTTTTATCTCAATTACATCAAGACACTGCCAAAAGTAATTACTGAAGCTCACCGGTATCATTTTTGACTCAAACATTCTCAAAAATCAGTTATGTTACAAGACTTTATGACAGATTGATGCACATCAAACAATTCACAGAAAGCATTTAGTGAGATGGACAGAGTCTAGCACCTAGGGCCTATGGAAGGAGGGAGGGGAGGGGGGGCGAAAGCATACATCCTTCATCAAACCAAAACAATGTATTCAGTCGGCAAACCAGCGGAAGGATTTGGGACTGCGATTGTCTTGCATCCACAGAAATAAACTTGGCAAAAAGGGAAGTCAAGGGGACAGCTTGAGATTGAGAGAGCTTCCTTAGTTTAATTTGTTATACACAAAGCTGGAAAATGGGAAACAAAACACTCCAACAGTCTCCAAAAATTCGGTAAGACTGCGAATCTCTCAGAAGGTAAGGGTATGTACAAGAGAGGGGAGGAGGGGGGAGGGGAGGGGGACTAAGGTGAGAACTGATGACGTGTGACAATTATGGGCAAACAGCCGCCCTGTAAGTGAAACATGAACGGAGCCCAGAGGAGCCCAAGATGTCCCACTGCATCTGGTTCCAGCTTCCAAACGGAGCTGCTGAGCCTGTTCCAATAGAACACACGCACACAAACGCGCACACACACAGACGCGCGCACACACACATACGTCCTCCACGACCTCAGGTACCTCCACACACATGAACCCCGTCGTCTGCCGTCTCTTTAAAAGTGATATTGTACAAAAATAACATGCACAATTTGTTGAAACATTTTGCTACTTTTTTTGCGTATTAAAATCCACCACCATCATAGTTACATACAGAAAACTTTGCAGTGTTGTCAGTTTTGCAAATTTGGTAAATGTATAGTCAATGAATTCTTAGTTCAGCTTCACAGCCATGAGAGAGAGAGCGATGGAAAAGATGGGTAGTTCACGTTTTCTATCATATATATATTTATATATATATATATCAATATACATGTATAAATGTACTATGAATTAAATAAACAATAGTCAGGAGTGTGACCACAATGTTAGTCGCTGCTGAGTCACAGCTGTTTAAACCCACTCATCGGCACTAAATAACACACAAGCACAGAGATCGACATAAAAAGGACAAAATGATCACCAATAGGATTCTTAAAACACTCTTAATAAATTCAGCTAAGAGAAAGACAGACTTAAATGCAGAGCTCATGTATACCATTTTCTCACAGGGTTCCAAAGAAGAGTTAAGACCTAGATGACTTTTGCCGTGATAAATCGCTTTCGCTTCCAATCAAAGCGGTCGGTCGGTCGGTCGGTAGGTCGCCCGCCGCCGCTGCTGCTCCAGCTGCAAGCAAGCGGCGAATGCATCGTCTAGCCCGGGAACGCAGGCGGGTGCAGAGAGAGTGGAGCTCTGAGCCGCGAGGGGGGAGTGGAGGGGGGGGGGGGGGGGGGGGGGCAGGAGGGCGGTGAGGGGAGGAGCCTAAACCTCTGCACCCATGCTGCTCCACGCGGCGTTTCGCAAAAACCAGTTGGCGTTATGACAGGCACGTCTGTTAGACTTGGTATTGCTTGGACAGATTCTGGATGGAGAAGATGGATGGAGGCTGTGGGGGGGGGGGACTCGAGGGGGCGCCAAGTTAACAACGGTCGCTCTTTTGCTTGTGGCTTTGAAGAGGGCCTGTTCGAAAAAAAAAGCACAAACACGCGCGCGCGCACACACACACACACACACACAAACATAACAGAAAAGGAGCTTAGCGGCTTCCGTACCTTCAGCGGAAAATCGATGCCTCAACCTGGGAGAGGCTGAAAACGTGTCATTACGCCTTCAGAAAGATACAAAACTATCTGAACGGCCATGACCCCGCACCCACCCGCCCTCTCTCGCCCTCTGGCCCTCTCTCTCTCTCTCTCTCTCTCTCTCCCCTCGAGCCCCCGCCGCACACGCATAGAGGGATAAATCAAATGAAAAGGTAACAGTTGAGAAACAATCAGAAAAGGCAACACTGCTGGTTCTGTTGGATCATTCGTCACTTTGCCTGTCTCTCCGCTTGGGGGGGGGGGGGGTTGTGTGTGTGGTGGTTGTGGGGGGTGCGGGGGTTAATTTTACATTGTTGTCGTCATTACAAATAAGCACGTGAGCAGTCCACCCTAACTCCTCCTCCCTTCGGACCCCCGTTTCCTCTCTAAATCCCCGTCTCTCGCCACCACTCCCGGTCGGCGTCTAGAACTCAGCGAACTCCCTCGCGCACTTCTCGTTGAAGGAGACTCTGATCTCCTCTTCCTCGTAGTCGTCAAAGTTGCTCGTGTCGCCGGGGCCTTTACACTTGGGAATAAAGGGAGCCTCCACCTGGAACACACGGGACAAGCAAAGCGTGTGTGAGGAGATTAAAAGATGGATATTTGCATTTGAAGGGATTAAGTTTGGGTACAATGAACGTCAGAGAGTTGATTGAATCACCAAACAGCGACTGTCTTCCGTGATCAAACCCCTCCAGGCCTCCTTACCTTCCTCTGGTAGATGGCGATCCAATCAGTGGTGGCAAACCACTTGTGGCCCTTGATGTCGTTGACTCCGTTCCTGAGGTTGCCGAAGCGCTTGGTCAGGTCCACCTGCAGCAGATTTCTCAACAGATCCTTCAGGTCGGAGCTGAAGTGGGAGGGGAAGCGAACCTGCGGGGGGGGGGGTACAGTAGCTGAGTGAGATGGAAAACGCTAAACGCCGTGTCGTACTAATCTCCGGAATCAATCCCGGACTACTTAAGCAAAGCCTCGGGTGCACCCACCTTCCCCGATACAATCTTCTCGTAAATCTGAATCGGCTGGTCAGCAAAGAAAGGGGGGTAGCCGGCAGCCATCTCGTATATCAGCACGCCCAGCGCCCACCAGTCCACCGCTTTATTATAACCCTGCGGACAGAGAGGGAAGACGCTCAGACCAGCACCTGAGGACAAACTCACAGGTGTACAACGTTGTGGCGAGGTTGAGCTGAACACGTACTTTACTGAGGATGATCTCTGGCGCCAGGTACTCCGGAGTCCCGCAGAGTGTCCAGGTTCGGCCCTTCACCCTTTTTGCGAATCCAAAATCTGTTACCTAGAGACGAGAGTACATGGCTGTGAGCGCTGACCAGAGACTGACAAGCAGCTTTGAAGCTTTGAAGCTTTGAAGCCCAATCAAATAGTGATGATGTGCACTTTTCTCACTTGTATGTAACCTTGCTGGTCAATGAGCAAGTTCTCCGGCTTCAGATCTCGGTAAATGAGATCCAGCGAGTGAAGGTATTCAAAGGTCAGTACAATCTGGGCTGCGTAGAAACGGGCGTGCGGTTCACTGCAAAAACAGGTCAGCGGGTCAATACCTCAGTCAGGGCGCGTCACTGTCACCGTCCACCAGCAAGCAGCCAAAGTCACTTACCTGAATCTACCAATTCTCCTTAAATGTGAGAACATTTCTCCGCCTGGTACATACTCCATTATCATATAGAGATTTGTGTTGTCCTGTAGAGAAGAAGAGGGATTCAGTCAGCACAGGCGGGAGGTGACTTGAGCGTGCGGAGGAGACGGAGAGTGTGTGTCTGACTGCGTCACCTTGAAGGAGTGCTCCAGACGCACCAAGAAGGGAAAGCTGACAGCCTGCAGGATACGTTTCTCATTCAGTGTGTGTTCTATCTGCTTCAGCTTCACCACCTGGAAGAGAGCGGGGCAGGAGCTCAGTCAGGTGAGCCGGGGTTGGGTAAATGACTTTCACATACATCAGACACAGGAAAATGGAGGACTGCTAGTAAACAGTGTGTGTCTTAGTCAGAGGTCCCGGGGCTGTTCAGGTCCTTTGAGTGTGTAAAGACCTTTGTCCTCAAGCAAAATTCAACCTTGACCGACCTGATGCGACCTATCAACAGGCAGTAAAGACTGGGAGTACTGTACCTTCTGTTTGTCAAGTATTTTCATGGCGTAATGCTGGCCCGATTCTTTGTGCTTAACCAGCATGACTCTACCAAACGAACCGGTGCCTAGGGTCTTTAAACGCTCAAAGTGGTCCAACGCCGCAGTTTGCTGAAGGGGAGAAGAACATCTGAGTCAGACAACCGCAACATCGACCACAAAGGGGCCTAAATATACACACACTTCAAAACATATTAGCTCAATTAAGCCACAATGTCAAACCAGGCGTTTGTTCATTGCGTCTATGTTCAAAAAGGCCTTTGGCTAATGATGACATAAAACTCATTCCCCACTTGTCCAGCAGAGGGCGCAGCACCCCCTGTAGAAGAGGAGGGGAATGAGTTGTTCTTGGGCGTGACCCCCCCACATGAGTGAACACCTGAAGCAGCTGGATTCATGCCTTCCTTTTGCTCTCACCTGTGCTGGATTCTCCCATTTCTTGAGGAAATCCTCTTTGGCTTTGGCAAGAAACTCCTTCACTGTAAGGAGACAAACATGAACAGGGGTTAGACAGTGAAACAGTCTCAACGGCTGCAAATTGGAGAAGACAAAGAAAGAGGGACGTTTGTCACAGAGGAGCGCGTCCAGAGACTTCACATGACTCCACGAGTGAGGAGAACTCGGAGGCATGAAATGGAGAAGGTAACGTCTGAGTGCACAGCAGCCCTCTGTGAGCGTGACCTTAGCATGGACTGACCTCTTTCCCCCGCGTGGGAGGGGTTTAACATGGGGGGGAGGGAGGGGCGTGTAAATCAATGGACAGATAATCAATAAGCTCAAACTGTTAACTCCAAACGAATCCGAGTCTTATCAATGAATCCATCACGTCACGACTGTTTACCAACACACTCGAGTAAAGATGGAGTCACATGTCCTCTTCATTTGCATCCAGACACACGGTGGCAAACATGGAGGATGAAGGCCTAGTGGTGGTCATGAGAACAACACCAATACTAAAGTTCAATCATAAACTTAGGAGTTGATGGGGTCATGAGAAACCGTTTCTCCCTTCCACCCCTGAACACCTTTTTCCAGCGCTGTAATTCAACCCTGCAGTTATGGACTCCAGCCGCCCGACGCCGTGTAACCTGATGTGATGTCACACCACTATGCTGGAGTAATATATACACACACACACACACACACACACACACACAAACACAACATGGACCACACAGGCCTCTATATCTGCGAGGAACAAAGCCAGAGACAACACGCTGCTGTACTGCCAGATCAGATTAAGGATGTGAACAATAATCTTATTTAATTGCACCTTGTTTTAGAATGCATTGTGTCAAACTAACAGGGTTGTGCGTGTGCGTGCTTCTGCGGGGAGTTACATTACTGGGGCTGCGTGGAAATACATGACAAACCCTGGACAGGAGCCAAGTGCAAGGTGACTTTGAGTGGAGCAGGTGGATCTCACACCTGCTGCACATCAGCCCACACACACACTTCAGGCCGAGAAGCCGTCTGGGACGCAGGAGGACGTGCAGACGCCTGCAAGCTGGCTATTAAAAACACATTAACAACTAAAGCTGATGAAAGAGGATGGGAACGGGAGGGGGGAAACAGATTTGTCTTGAATCAATGAGTCCACCAAAATGAAGGGAAAATGGCGGTCTCAAAACATAAACAAACATCCTTCTCTCCCCCCCCCCCCCCCCCCCCGAGGGCTTGTGTTTCTTTCAAACGTCCTGACAATAGAGTGACGCAGACGTCCACGGGCGTGACCTCACGTGTGTTGACGCTAACTGAAAGTCCCGCGGTCGGCTGCTCGTCTAACGTTTCCCCCTGACGCTGGAACTGCACCTGATGCAAATCAGCCCCGATGTGCAAAGCAGCGTTTCCTGCGGTGACACACGCATGCTCACGCTGCCTCCGGGGACACGCACAACATTTCAAAGTAACACGCGTATTAAAATGGAGCGCGTCCGCCCAGTGGACTTGTTCGCTTGTTTGATCTGTGATTTTTTTTATGACACACAGCCACAGATCCTCCAGGTTTGAACGGACAGGTGGTAATGTTTAGATCACAGCACCTGGGACCGGACTCAACTCACACTCTCCCCTCCAGGTAGGTGTGTGTGTGTGTGTGTGTGTGTGTGTGTGTGTGTGTGTGTGTGTGTGTGTGTGTGTGTGTGTGTGTGTGTGTGTGTGTGTGTGTGTGTGTGTGTGTGTGTCATGTTTCAGCTCTTATCTTTATGGAGCTAATCACGGCGCTCTGTGGGAACATGCAGATAATCAACCCTTCCTCATTCCTCTTCCTAGCGGTGTTCTGCCATTATGGCTTCTGTCAGTGTGGCTCAAGGTTACAAACGCACAACTGCTGCTCAATAAAGTGCTGTTTTATGTATTGGTAAGATTTTGCCCGCTTCGATTGTTGGAATGGACACGTCAGAAAAAGGGAGGGGTTTAGGATCTAATCTGATCAAGCAGCTGGAATATGAGGATCAAATAGTGAAACGTGAGGCTCAAGCAGCAAACATCAGAGGCCAGATTACTGGATCATTCAGATTTGGAGGAAATGATTAAAAAAAATTGAACTGACTGAAATCTTTAAATAAAAGGCATAAATTCTTAAAAATATGTTTTTAACTATTCTAGTTGATAAAATATTGAAGAACTGAATGAATACTGCATCTTAACTTGCCACTCAAATGGAGTGTGCTCAACCCGCCTCACACACATACGCTCACAACTAGAGCAGAGCTGCAGCACAGAGCTGCAGCACAGAGCTGTAGCATAGAGCTGCAGCACAGAGCTCCAACCACTGCAGTTTCCTGCCAATTCTCTAAAGAGCAGCAGAGGTTTCAACAATAGGATGAGAGAGAGCCAGCAGCAGCGCCAGAGAGCAAAGTTCACATAAACATGTCGAGGGTTCTGCTGCTCCCACAGAGAGCAGCAGAACCAGAGCGCTCACCGGGGAGAAAACATTTCCCATGAAAGTTGCGCAACTCCCACTTCCAACCCGAGCGAGATCCACATGTGGAACTTATGACGGGAACATGATCATGATCCGAGTCTGTCTAGGGGAAGGAGGTGGATGAGACGGAGGTTCAGCAGCTAAATGAACAGCGGCTGCAGGTTCTCTCTTTCTCTCTCTCTCTCTCTAGCCCCATATTCTTACCATCCGGGACGATCGCGGGCCCCTCTGCTGCCGAGGCCTCCGCCGGGCGTGACCCCGGGTCACTAGAGCGCGAGGACGACTCCCTCTTCCCTGCATGCCTTCTGGAACTCTTCCTGTCACACATTGGCCCTGCAAAGTCTCCCTCCTTTTCTTCTTCTTCCTCCTCGGCCTCTTCCTCACAGCCACTGACTCATGACCTGTTCCCCCCTGAGAGCAATCCGATCACATCAGCAGCCCCACTTATCCACAGAAATCAAGTCCTGGGTCTTTGGGCGGCAGCGTAGTGTCCTCCAGTCTTTCCTGTGTCGGTCACTGTGAGACAGCAGTGTCCATGTCCAGCAGGCAGCCTGACAGAGTGCAGCGCCCGTTACGCTCGCAGATCAATTGGACTCTTGCCTGCTTTGTATCAATATTTATTTTGCACACAAAGTTCTCGCTGCTGTTCCCTCTCATGTCAAAACACACACACACACACACACACACACACACACACACACACACACACACACACACACACACACACACACACACACACACACACACACACTCTATTGATCTAAACAGGGGGAAGATCACCAGGGGGAGGGGCTTACAACACTGGACGCTATAATTATCTAAGCCAAAGAGGAAGTCCTATGAAAAACTAGGCCTCAGCAATGGCCCTCCAGATGAAACAGAAATATAGAAGCAACCAAGACTTTCTGTTATTAGCTGAACTTAACAGCCGTCACAACTGCAGCTCAAACTTTGGAGTGGATTTGGGTGTTGGTAGACAGAAAAGTGGCTGCCTGGAGATTCTAGCAGAGCCCGAACACACCCCGGTGTGTCACGCCAGCGCCCTGGATCGATACGGCAGAAATCAATGCTACATCTCTCCCCTGGGCGTCGATGGCCCGGTCAGACGAGGGAACAGCGGGGTTATATTCAGGTTTGCTGACCGACATGTCGCACCAAACCAGGTCCCAGGCCACACAGGGCCCTTTTTCAGACTGCCTACGAGTTTACAACCCTGTGCTGTCAATCAGAGAGAGCGCACACACACAGCTGCAACCACAACAGGGAAGTTAGTGTGAATCCTGCCGTGTTACATTACAAACCCATTCAGTGAAGGATCGGGTGAACTGTCATCAAGGCCGTTCTGCCGTCTGCCTCTGTTTTAAATAGCCGTGTGAGTTCAGGACGCGTGTTTGTGTGTGCTATCATTACTACACACTGGCCACAGAAATCCTCTGTGTGGCTGCTGTATGATCTCAGGATGGACTCTTTATCTTACAGTAACCAGGATCTATTCTGTTAAATATCTTCCCTCATCTGTTTGGACTCTGACACTTTCCACCAGTGACCCCTGGTTCAAACGTGGATAGGAAAACCCTGTGAGGTCCCTCGGCAGGTAGAAACACCTTTGCCCACTGAGTTTGAAGCCAATAGGACCCAAATACAATAACACAAATCATATTATAATTCATAAAGATGATTATTAATAATGGGGAACACACACACACACACACACACACACACACACACACACACACACACACACACACACACACACACACACACACACACACACACACACACACACACACACACACACACACACACACACACACACACACACACACACACACACACACACACACACGATTTATTTTGCATTTCAAATCTGTTGTCAGCCGGCGTGTCAGCACAACCTCCCACCTCAGCCTCATAAGCATGTCTGAGGATTTTAGTTATGGGGGCAAAAAGGAATTATGCCCCAATCCTCACTCCAGCATGGAGCCTTTACCCAAACTGAACACTATCTATCCCACATATACAAGCCTTCATGAAGCCAATCACAGGGCTGACACTCGTGATCCTTTAGGGAACCATAGCAACACATGTGGAAGGAAGCAAAACATGAACCAAACAAACAGTCGGAGTGAGCTGCACTTTGACAGGGTCACACTTTTACGTTTGCCAATTTAAACAGACGGGATACAAACGAGTATGAAGAGTATGAAGAGTACGGCCTTGCACCTCTTAAGACTCACTAAGCTCCTAAAGCTGTACAGCAGAGAGGGACGGTGACACGAGGAGCTTGTTCAAACAAACTTTGGAACAGTTTGGTGCTGATAATGTTGAGCTGTGCACCTTCCAAAGTCGCTGATAAATATCTGCCTTGGACCTTCAACAATGCTGGTATACAATAAACAGGAGATTACGGAGGAGCAGCGGGCTGAACAAGAGTGTGTGTGTGTGTCCTGCATGTGTGCGTGTGTGTACAGACACGCAACTCTGGGCTGCAGGCCATAAATACCAATACAACCAAAGTCCGCCAGGATGAAAGATCACTCATCAGGTCAGGAGATAAATTTAGTAACACACACACACACTTCTAAAAATAATACCTGATATCTGTCGAATCTATAACAATCACACCCTAAAGCCTCGAGGTCGGGCCCAGTGTGGCCCCGGGCTCCACCCCTAAGCCAAACTCACTCCAGCTGCAGGCCTCCAGCTCCTCCTGGGTTTGCCAGCGTCTGCCCTCCTCTGCCACACAGGGGCCCGCACGGTGAAGCAGCCGCCCCGCCAGCCTGTGCAGGACAGACATGGTGCCAGGCGGCAGGCAGGCAGGCAGGCAGGCAGTCGAGCGCCTGTGTCGAGTCTCAACACCACAGTCCGTCCAAAGAGGTTGGAGCCGGTGGGAAAATCCAGAAAGTGACGTCAACCCGAGTCTTAACTGCGAAGACTCCAAGTCGATTGTGTTTAGTTTACAGTGCAGTGGCGATGATGAACTGTGCGGAGCCTCGGCTGGGCTGGACCTTCCTTGCTCCTCCACTTCCTGCTGCAGCTCAGCCTGTCCGTCCGCCCTGCTTCTTCCTGTGGGCCTGAACTTAACTGTGCATATTACTGCCACTGCTCTCCGCTCCACTTCTCCAAGCTGCGAATGTCAGGAGAAATCATCTCTGCGCACCTGAATCAAACCTAAAGCACTCACTGCCAACCTCAAACTGAGCTGCCACGTTTGTCCATAACACTCTGGGCCGCTGTGTGGAGAATATTGTTCCTTGGTGTGGGGCTTCTAGAGCCGCGGTGTGCAGACCTATCTCTGGTGACCGGGGAGGGTCCACAGTTATCAAGCTGATGAGGATGTGAACTGTGACATTTGTGCAAACCTCCTACTACTAAACTACTAATAACTCCATTTCCATACATTTTTGAGAGTTAAAAAAAAGGTGGGTCCAAGCCAGTGGTTACCATCACAGAGGGCCTGGAGGCCGCTCTTCACACCCACTCTCAAACATCAACAAGAACCTGATGCTCGGCTCACAAATACCTGTTCAGACTGTGGACATTTGAACGTTACGGTGTGTTATGGATGAAAACACTACACAGTGTCCTCTGGAGTCCTTCTCTACACCAGTGATCCCTGACTGCTACAGAAGAGACCCGACTGAGTTTACCAACATTTATTAAGAAACATAACATTAAAAAAAAACAATCTGCAGTAAATGTGGTAATATTTTTTGCCTAATATTTAAAGATAATTGTATGATCTGGTCCACGTTAACAGGGAGGCTGGGCATCTCTTTCTCTGTGAGAGGCACACACACACACACACACACACACACACACACACACACACACACACACACACACACACACACACACACAAACGCTCTGGTTATGAAGGCGGCTCATCACATGATGTTCAGGAGACTCCTCAACTCCCAACTTCTTGCTGGAGAGGATCACACAACCTCATCATATGACCCCACACGGGTGGCTCAGGCTTCCTACTCTGGATAACTAACTCACTTACTGTCAAACACAGTCTGTGGGACTCCAGGTTTGGATTCACCGTGCATTACAAGCATCGCACAGTTTACAACAACATCCAGAAGCAAAACAAGGCCAGACCTCCGCTCTCTCTAACAGAGACGGGAGGGAGTCATGTTGTTTATATACGTCTCCTCCTCTGGAACTCTCAACTCTTGTGTTCTTAATAAGTGCAAAAACTCTAAATAACTCGACAGCAGCCAACATCATCATTCAGTTGTTGATCTCACTGCAGCTCGTCGAGGCTTTTCAGAAGCTTCTGAGCCACAGAGGAGCCTGAGTGCAGTGTGAGGCTGCTGTCCTCCTCACACAGCAGCCCGGGGCCTCATCACGAGCTGGGCACAACGCGCTCCTCTGTTGGGAAGCTGGATTACAGCTCAGTGTGGCAGAAGAAGTTCAAAATGTTCACCACTTATCACCTCCATTACTGAACACAGAGGCTGGGTGTGTTTCCGTGTCTGTGCTCTCTGGGTTTGGTGACTTTTTGCGCTGGGAAACAGGAAATGAGCTCGTAATAAAGCCCACAGAGCCGTAGAGTAAACAGTGTGTGTGTGTGTGTGTGTGTGTGTGTGTGTGTGTGTGTGTGTGTGTGTGTGTGTGTGTGTGTGTGTGTGTGTGTGTGTGTGTGTTACTCACCGCTCTCCATCTCGTTGCCCTTCTTGGCGGTGGGCGTGTTGCCCATGATGGCAGCTTGATCGCGGGTCCCTGGGCGAGCTTCTTTGCCTCTGTGTCTCTGGGTGATGGCAGCGCGGTCTCGCTGTCACTCCGGGCCGTTGAAAGCTGACAGCTAGCTCCTAGCTAACAGCTACCATTATTTACTCGTGTGCAAATATGGTTCTCCGCTGCTTTCCCTAAGTGTGCAGCCAGTCTGCGGTTCAGACTAACGTTCTGCTCTCAGCTAGGCTAACCGGACTAGCAATGACAGCTAGGAGGGGAGGGGGGGGGGTGTTAGCTTAGAAAGCGTTAGCTCGTCGATCTACGAGCCAGCGCTGGAAAATCGACAAGCCAGCTGCTTATCCTTCACTTACGGGAGTGTGTGTGTTTATTCCAAATCCAGAGCAGGAACTATGTCCGAACGCTGGTTTTCCGTGCGTTAAACGAGCAGGTCGCCGTTAGCTTCCAGCGCCTCCTGGCCCGAGCTAACCAGGTGCTCCGTGAGTCCAGCAGGCCCCTCAGCTGAGACCCGGACAGTGGCGCTGCTGTTACACGCTGATGTTCGCGGCGCTGTAGATTATATCAAAAAGACACGAGGCCATTCGTTCCAAATACCAGACGTCAATTGCGGCGCTTTCTTGGAAGTGACCATCTGATAGTCGATTCCTAAAATCAACAGCCCCCTTCCATTAATCTTCAGACCGCAAGGGAAACTCCAGTCATCCATCCAGCGGCTCCCGCCCCCAGCCGACGCTGATTGGCCGCGAACACGCAGGACGAAACACCGAATCATCCGATGATTGGCTGTTCACACGTTTATCCAATCAGCACGGTGATGTGACCTGTCAGTCAGAGGCCTTTGTCCCGCCCCTCACGCTGGCCACTCGCCAATACGCCCAGAACTATTAGTTATTTCTCTTTTCGCCGTAATTGACTGAGTGTTTGTGTTTAGCAGCCCGTCCCGCCTGGAGCACGGAGCGGCTCAGAGGAGCGGATCTTTAAGCATCTTTCCGTTTGCAGCGCAGCATTTTTGATGTCAGTCCTGTAGCTTAGCCACCCCTCCTACCCTGCCGATCAGTGATTGGCTGTGACGTTAACAAGGGCTATTTTTAGTAAAAATGTGAAAATATATGGGGCTACTCACAGAGACTTGATATACAGTGGTACCACTCTGTGATGTTTAATCTGGCCCTGGATTAAGATTTAAATGCGTGCATATAGTGTTCAGAGAAATTATCTAGATTTTGTAATTGATGTTATCAAACAAGTAAAGCTAAAACAATTAACCATTCTGTTTGCTAAAACATAATCCCCAATATCACAAAGTTATACACACTTTAACAAATACCATGTTTTTTATTCTGAGCACAAAACAGCAGACAAAAGAAGTGAAATAATAAAATCAAAAATCCACAACCTAAATGGGAAAAGTTTTAAGTGCCAAAGGATAAACAGAAATATAAGGGCAGGTGATGAAATTCTTGGGCAGCAAAATGTTGTAATTTATTTGCCTATTGCTTAAGTGCTGAAACCCTATTAGATGGATACACAGCAATTCTGCATCAACCAAAGGAAGGAAGGTAATCACACCACAGCTTTTTTGTTCAGTTTGGTTGATCAGTTCAGCCGCTGTTTCTTATTCGCCACTTTCCCTTCCACGGACTTCAGTTGAGTTAACACACTACTCCAGTATTGCTCGTAATGTCATGACAAAGAACTCCCCTCCCATTCAGATTACTATTCCAGTCAGATGCTCCGTCTTCCTTGGAACCAAAAACCAAATGAATCCCAAACTGAGGGTTTATGTCTGACAATGAGCTTCAGGTAAATGGGGGCAGTTGTAAGGCAATGCCCTCTGTACATCAACGCTAGAATGTCCACAGGCATTCTTCAAAAAGTCGGGATTGTGCTGTGAGTCATCACCATTCAGGCAGACGGTGTCCCTATAAGCAGTCCATGGAGTTATCTGGGAGCAGACCCATGGGCGGGGCCTTGCCTGGGAGACAGGATGGAGGGAGCATGGAGTTTGAGGCAGGATCCACATTTTCACAGTCTTCCATTCGCTCTGCGCTGCCTTCCCAGTGTATATGGAATCTGGTAACACGCGGGTTTGATGCCAAAATATTTCTCTGGAGCTGAAAGTGAAAAACAAAAATTTTAAATTAAAGTAAATGTACTCATCAGGGAACTTCCGTGCCTCTCACCTTTTATATTTAGTTTATACTGTGATATATAACTCAGATCTTTAAAGGATATTAATCAACTAAGCTATTTAAATCATTCAAGCACTAACTCAATATTTTAGTACGTTTTATTATCTCAAACAACGCACGTGTATATGGCATAAACAGCTAAGATCCTTTATGACATCACGATAAAACTAACAATTGATTGATTATTTCTCTGCATAAAGTATGTATAAAAAATTCAAAATGTGTTGGAACATGCAGTTCAATGACGATCATTGTTCTTAAAAGAGTGTGACCAATGCTTTGTCAATTAAAACTCATGAAGTATTACCAGAATCTTACTCAGAACTCCTGAAAATATGTTTCCTCATTCTCATCATGTTTCCATTAGGACATCCAGAGATCTACCAACATCTCACCTGGGTGTAGTCTGGTTTGACTGGTGGATTCTCTCGCAGCTCTGGCTCTGTGTATTCATTGTTCACATAGTAGCCAATCCGGATGAATTCTTGGCCACGGTATGTGCAGGTTATCAGCACCACAGTCACACCAACAGCATCACTTTCAGGAATCAAGCCGGTGTTAGGTGCATCGGCCTGTTGAAAGAAAAAGCAGACCACTTATGAAGATATTCATTCAGTTCTTGGATAAATGAACACTGTCAGATATGATTGATTATATGACAAAGCACAGAGGGCTATGTTATCGAATATCATCTTAGTGAGGTGTGTCTGCCTACCTGGATGGACTTTACTGTTGACAAGCAACAGTTTCAGTCATTGACCCACATTCCATCATACTAAACCATCACCAACCTGAGATATTTGTGAACTAAGCTCCAACACTGAGCCTACATGAGTGCCAGAGACCGGCTTTCTCTTAGTGACTCAAAAAAATAAGCTCACCTGAAACACGAACATGTGCCTCCCAGCTGGTACTGGGCCTACCAGAACAGAATCGAGGACTTGGTCGTACTCCTCACTCTCTGCTGAGCCAACGTAGATGATCTTCCATTCCAGGTCTAGAAAAACAAAGCAAAAGGAAGGAAAATAAATTCAGTCCATGTTTCCACATAAAATGGAACATGCAACAGGCTTGTTGATAAAGCAGAAAATTATAATACCAGTAAGACCAAGCTTAATTTTTTTTTTTAAGTTTTATTTATTAATTTATTCAAATGCCATCATCTCAAACACATAAACTGACTCAGGTAAAATAATTTACCCTTTTCTGGCTTATGGTAAGAATAAGAAGCACATTTTGGTACCAACAGCAAATCAATCTCTTTGATCTCTTCCAAGTGGCTTATATTGGAAACATTTTCAACATCTATGGCAATTTTAGAGTCGAGTGTAGTGGCGTTTAAAATGCACTCGAAACTCCTTGAATGTGATGGTGAATGTGATGCGAATTTTAGCGTGTGGACACATTTACTTTAATTCATTTGTTGACTTTCCCAATCAAAGTTGTCTCCCTGTGGCTAACTTAGCCGTTAGCTATTTCCAATATGTTGACGGAAACAACAGAAGGCTCAGGGGCACAAAATGACAGCAGCCGCTGCGCCGCTGCACTGGACCTACCTTCGGGCAGGGCTTCCATACATTCAAAGGTGATCTCGAACTGAAAGGGGTTTCCAAATGGACTCGGGTTATCCAGCACCGCCACATTCAGCACCTGAACCTTCGCCATTGTTGCGGACGCTGTAGAAGAGGAAAAAACGATTCGCCGAAAGCAAAAATGGTTCAAAACAATTTCCCGGGAAACGCTTTAAAAGCGGCGCTAAAACAAGGAACGGGGTGTGTTTATTACCGGCGTTAGCGTTATTATTTAAGCAAAACACACGTAGGCGGAATTCCAGCTTTCCTTCAATGATAATAAACAAACGCTGCGCTGAATTTATAATCACTTTCCGGAGCTGTTAGTGTCTAGTACAGTATCGACACAACGCTCTCCCGCCGCTTTGTTACACCTACCCACAATCCACCGCGCCTACGGCAAGCGAAAGTGACGACATTGCAAATTTGCTCTTTGCTTCCCCTAGTGGCACTGTGAAGTATTTCTACATTCTGTCGATCCCATATATTCAGTTTATGTTGGATATTAATGCTATTCCTTTTGCCAGTCCTACTTTTAAGACTTAAAAAAATGTCATGCCCAACCTAGGAACGAGAATTGTTTGTTAACTTTCTGGGTACATTTACTTGAACCATTTTGGGGCAGGTAAACATTTAAATATATGTAGTTCAAATTCATAGTTGGGATGTTAGTTAGGAACGTGTATCTGTATTAAAATGGATGTTATGATGTCGACAAAAATGAATCCCTGACTGAAATAAATAATAAAAATTCCTCACTCTTACGCAGCATAAATGTGAACTTTCTGAGGCTCGAAATCACCTCGAAGTTCCCCTTCTGTGCGTCTCAGAGAGGGAGATTAGGTTTGGATTAGAACTCAGTGGACCAGCTGGCTGCCTGAATTCATCCTTCAAATATCTCAGGAATGTTGATTTCCTCTCTCATGCTGAGAAACATGAAACCTAACGGAGGCGCTATTTCATGCCACCGTCAAACAGGTTGCTAGGTAAACGCTGGCCACAGATTACAAACACAGCGCTGCCCTCTCAGCAGGACAGAGCACAAACTAACATCAGATGGACTATTAGAACATTTTAGTTTAGATTATTGATCCAATACTAAATATGTGCAAACACTGCTAAAACGAATGAGTTATTCTTTAAAACACAAGGTGCTCTTTTTAGTGTTTATAACGGTAATAGGAGGAATGGAGTCTGGTCCACTGCTTTACTAAAGTGCCGCGTTTTCCCTGGACTTTGGTGCGTAAAGGCGCAGCACAAAGGAGGATCTGTGTGCTGCGCTGCAGGTGGATAACTGCGCTCAGGTAATGTAACACGAGACTCAATCATGTGACCAATGGCGATGTGAAGAGTAGACAAAAAACTGCTTTACATGGAACAGCGACTGGCTCAGTGTGGGATGTTGCCTCTCGCACAGCAGCGGATTCCTTTCGGCAGATAAGACGCCAAACATTCAGTGTGCGGAGATGATCGTTGCTCAATTCAACGGAACAAACACTTTTTTTCAGTTTTGACAAGGTGAGCCGGAAGCAACGTTCATTCGTGAGAAATTAAGCTGCTCGATATTCCTCCTTTTTGCTTGGATCACATGCACACAGCCTGATCAGAGGTATGTAGACACTTTACAGAATAATGCATTACTCGATTATGTACTTAGGAGGACTAGTTTATCATTGTAATACAGAAGTGGAGACGTTATGAAATCCCTGCTCTATTCCCAGGTGTCACAGTGGCCGCTGTTGATAACCGACTGCTCATATTTTAAATATAAATGATCTGTCATAACTAAGTGGACAGTAAAATATCAAAGTACAGACTGAATGTTTGCTGTTTTAACTGTGGCTTTTGGATTTTTACATGTGAATAATTTCAATCCACCTGCTCCTGTATTCGAAATTGACATATGGCAAGAACATGACAACAACAGATCACTGCTACAATCAACACAAATACTTTAAGTCTCTCACACATGATTGTCAAATATACAGTTTTAAGGGGTCTCTTATTACATCAAAATATATAGAGGCAAACAATAAAAAATTCAATAACCAAACAAACAAAGTATCTGTATTTAGTTCTATCAATAGCTTATGACTCCTCAGCAGGTTTAACTCTACAATAAAGGAAATGGTGATTCAACATCAGGCAGATTGTTTGACTCAGTGACTGTATTTGTTGTTATCTGACCAACTCCACCTCAGCTTGAAAGGAGGCATTATGAGTTTCAGCATGGTCAAAGATGTTCTAGTCCTCTTGTACCGGGCCGTACGTGCCTCCACATTATCTGCTGCTTATCTGAGGAAGTTGTATCATAATTTGATCAAAGGGTTGATGAATCCACACAATGAATGTTGGACCTGGTGAAATGGACCCAAGCTGATGCCCCGCAGACCCACTGCCAGTCTGGCCTCGCTCGGCCCTGCTGGTCCAGGGTAGAGATGCTTCGGGACGTGCCGGCCATGCCTGGTACCTTGGTTGGGAGAGTTTTACTGCTGATACTGGGCAGTAATCCTGCCTGGGGTGAGTCAGTCGCCAACCCTTCATGCTCACCCTCCCACACAAAACAAACCATCCTTAAGACTACTCAAATTCAGGCAGAGTGACGCACGCACACACTCACGCACACTCACTCACTCGAACACACACACACACACACACACACACACACACACACACACACACACACACACACACACACACACACACAAACACACACACACATATACTCCTCAGCTGCTTTCATGATGCAAGGACAAATATAAAAGTAAGACATGTTCTGATAAAGCATGTATAAGGCTATGTTGTTGCTTAAATGAACTTATGTGTCCTTATGTTGTCAATGACACCTTTCATAATGAGATTATAAGTGAATGACAAACATCCTTCATGTCATGATGTGAAATGAAGTCACAGGTTTTGGTCTGACATTACTTTTTGTATATTAGAAGATGACTTTATTTTGTTGGTTCGAGGACGACACCTTATTAGTTTGACGTCCACTTTTTATTCTGACATCATTGTACTAATGCAATGACATCGCTTTGTTTTTGTTTGTTAAGTGTGTAAAAGAGTGCTCAAACAGGTGTACAGGCTCATACCTCAGGGATCTGCCTTTGGTATGGGCCATTGCTTAATAAAGTCATCGGCAGACTAAGAATGAAGTATTGTTGGTACTAAGAGGTGTTGATAAAGAAATTGCCACCACAAACTTAACTCAAAGAATCTGAACCATGCACAGGCTTGCCGGCATGTTGTAAGAACATTGTACTAGCCAGGGCATTAAAGGTTATGCTCCCATTCATATGACAAAGAGGTATATTTATATCCAGTCTCCGACTTATCACTCATCTCATGTACAAAGGAATTCCATCTCACCGTATCAAATTCACCAGGTGAACTCTCACAAAGCAGTGAGAAAGTCATTTGTGCTCTATCTTTGAAACGTTTTGTAGGTGCCCTTGTGTGTGTGTCTTGCTGTGCTACAAAGTTTACGTAAACGTCTCCTTTTTGACCAGAAACACCAACCCCCACTTTGTGTTATCAACGTGTACTTTTGTCCTTGTGTTTATTATTTACCTTAGTGAATCATTGACAGAGTTGAAACACGGCACAGTTGAGTTTCCAGTTTTCAAATATAAAACATTCAAATGAAACAAATGTAGTGAAATAACATTGAATAACATAGCAAAAGTTAATTTGTCAGTATTAAGTACTGTAGGTCACGTTGATTGACCCTGCTGACTGTGTGTAGTGCGTTACAAGCTGCATTCCTGAGCCTCTGCTCCTCCTCCTCCTCCTGGTCAAGTAGTTACTATGTAGTTTCATTATGTCACTGAATACTCACATGGGTGGCCATGGGTAACATGGGTGGGGAAAGCACTGGAATGGCACAGCAGTAAATGCTTTACTTTGCTCCCTAGAAATATACTAGTTAACTAGTTAGAATCTGCCTCTAGTGAATAGTTAGTTACTTGACATGTGTACAGGAGTTGAATGGACAACAACTTTACTTTAAAATTACCAGTTGCACCATTCTTTAGTTCATTAGTTGGTCAATTTGGTCTAAGTCAATTGAGAAAGAAAGTCTATGTTTAATGTTGGCATGATCTATACTATCTATACACGTAGCATATGTTTATATATACTGCATACCATTTAGCACTCTTAGCACAGCTTTGGCTTCCTTGGAGCTGTATACATTTCTCCATGCTTTGAAAACTCATATCCTGTACCTGCAGAGACATACAGCCAAAGGCATTCAGCCAACTATGGAGAGGCACGTTTGAGACAGTGTTTGTAATTGTGACTACGTTACTGATGTTTCTGCTTTGTTCACAGGAAATTCCACCATTCCTACAAGCAGCACCCGCTCTAACAGCACCAATGTAAGTGAACATGCTCACGCTCCGTTCAGTAAGTAAGATCAGGTAGTTCCAGTGTCGGCAAATGGATCAAAGTTTACAATTTCTCTTTTTGCAGGAAGACAACATTGCTGCCATTGTCGCGCCTACTGTCACGCTGGGTGTCCTGGCCATCGTCTTGGCTGTTCTCGCCTGGCTCTTCCTCGTGGTGAAGAAGAAGAGGCAGACCGAGGGGACGTACAGACCCAGTGCTGAGGAACAGTCGGGGACGCACAGTGTTGCAGCACCAGATGCGCTCAAGTTACCAAAGGAAGAAAGACTCATTTGAACCTCTGGACTTCTATGTTCACGTTATACATTAGATATTGTGAGGACCTGGGATGTAAACACGTGCAGGGTTGCATTCCTGTATGACGAGGTTCAGCTGACTGTTGAACTGAAAAAAAAAACATTTCCTGGACACATCGTGATGCATTCACTTACTCACCACTGCATTTCAACAAGCAAAGGTTCCTGCATGAAACTGGATGGGCTGAATCCTCAAGCAACAAATGGATTTCTAACAATTATATATCCCACAGAGAATTATTCTGCTCAAATGAAACAGAAGCTACAGTATTTTACCTTCACTGATGTCTGATTTAGAAATGTTTTCATTTTCAGCTGCCTAATATACCATTTGATTTACCATATTTGTGCTGTACTTCACTGCAGCCTCATCCTGTGTAGACTCCAGCTGCTATTGTATCAATTACTTTCACAAGCTAAACCAACTACTATTACCACTGAGACTGAGGATGTGTCCGCTGCATTTGAAGGGAAAGCAGATGAAGAGTCTGTTCAAACCATCAACCAAGACCTGCTGTTCAAATGAGGTTACACCGGGAAATTTGATCAAGCTAAATGAAATCATTGTTTACACTTGAAGGTCTTAAAAACATATGATTATGCTAATTTAAGTGATGTATTTGCAATTTCTCATTTCCTGTCAGATCAACTGGTAATTGTAATTATGTTTTACAGTGGCACACAATCTATGCTTTTGTCAAATGAAATATTTGTAGATAGATAAGATATTAAACTTTGTACTGTATATCGTAATGACATTGCTGGTATTTAAAACCTTAAATTTCTCATTATTCCTAAAAGTACATTTATCTACTGAACAACATGTTTCTACTGTTCCCTTTGCAGCATCCCACAGGTTGAGAACCAAAATAAAATGAATCAATGCAAACACACAGGTAAGTTACTTAGCCTTTTAATCAGATACTTGATTTGAATCATTCTCCAATTTCAAGGCTTCACAGTTACATTTGCTGTTTAGCTTGGCAAGGCAATGATGGGATGGATGTAAGGATGGACATGATTCAGTGCATTCACAACACAAAAACAGTTAAACCAAAAAGCATCACTAGCATCAGTTACCAATGTCTAGAACTAAAACAACAGCGATCTAGATGACCGTGACCCTTCAGTGTGAGATGAGGAGGAATCTAAGGGATGATTTCAGGGGTAAAACATGATTTGGCAGGTGGACAGGCTGAAGTTTAGGCAACTTCCTCCTCTCCCTCTTCCTCAAACTCGCCCTCCTCAGCCGTGGCGTCCTGGTATTGCTGGTACTCGGACACGAGGTCGTTCATGTTGCTCTCCGCCTCAGTGAACTCCATCTCGTCCATGCCCTCGCCGGTGTACCAGTGGAGGAAGGCCTTGCGGCGGAACATGGCGGTGAACTGCTCGGAGATACGCTTGAACAGCTCCTGGATGGCTGTGCTGTTGCCGATGAAGGTGGCTGCCATTTTGAGGCCGCGGGGCGGGATGTCGCATACGGCGGTCTTCACATTGTTCGGGATCCACTCCACGAAGTAGCTGCTGTTCTTGTTCTGCACATTCAACATCTGCTCGTCCACCTCCTTCATGGACATGCGGCCCCTGAACACCGCAGCCACGGTGAGGTAGCGGCCGTGACGTGGGTCGCAGGCAGCCATCATGTTCTTAGAGTCGAACATCTGCTGGGTGAGCTCGGGCACAGACAGGGCGCGATACTGCTGGCTGCCCCTGCTGGTGAGGGGGGCGAAGCCGGGCATGAAGAAGTGCAGGCGGGGGAAGGGCACCATGTTGACAGCTAGTTTACGGAGGTCAGCATTGAGCTGGCCTGGGAAGCGGAGACAGGTGGTCACCCCGCTCATGGTGGCAGACACCAAGTGGTTGAGATCTCCGTAGGTGGGCGTGGTAAGTTTCAGCGTGCGGAAGCAGATATCGTAGAGAGCTTCATTGTCGATGCAGTAGGTTTCATCTGTGTTCTCTACCAGCTGGTGCACAGAGAGCGTGGCGTTGTAGGGCTCCACCACAGTGTCGGACACCTTGGGTGAAGGCACCACGCTGAAGGTGTTCATGATGCGGTCTGGATACTCCTCACGGATCTTGCTGATGAGGAGGGTGCCCATGCCGGAGCCGGTGCCACCACCCAGGGAGTGAGTCAGCTGGAAGCCCTGGAGGCAATCGCAGCTCTCGGCCTCTTTCCTGACCACATCCAGGACAGAGTCCACCAGCTCAGCTCCCTCTGTGTAGTGGCCCTTGGCCCAGTTGTTTCCAGCTCCGCTCTGGCCTGTGGTCAAAGAAGTCACAGTTCATTGAGCTGATGGAAGCACCATTAACCATACAAATCTATGACGTCAGCTCTAATGTGATGACAGGTAAGTGTGTCTGCTCAACATTCTTACCAAAGACAAAGTTGTCGGGTCTGAAAATCTGTCCGAAGGGCCCAGACCTGACTGAGTCCATCGTTCCAGGCTCCAGGTCCACCAGTATGGCCCTGGGCACATACTTTCCACCTGAAATCAGGCAAAGACACCAACAATAGCTTCAAAGAACTTGTAAATCTAAGGAGCTTCTTTAGCGCGGTGCTTCTGATGTAAATACTCGCTATGGAAATCATTTTGCAAAGCAGCAGCACTAGAAAGGCGGGGGAGGGAAACAGCGTGTTGCATTTGTCCTGCTGAGAGTGTAGCTCACCTGTGGCCTCATTGTAATAGACACTGATCCTGTCTAGCTGCAGGTCACTGTCTCCATGGTAGGCGCCGGTGGGATCGATGCCGTGTTCATCGCTGATCACCTCCCAGAACTGAGACAAACAGGAGGGAGGGAGACACAGACAAAGACAGAATGAGCCATAATACACAGGACATCTCCACAACTGATCAAATATGAATTAGGCCTGTCAGATTATTTATTGTCGGCTTGAATCCGGGTCATAACAGGAGTCCATTAGTCAGAGACACAGGAGTCCCAGGAGGAATCAAGCTGGCAGCAAGGGGGGGAGTAGGTCGGGACAGTGTGTGTGTGTGTGTGTGGTAGGGGGGAGGGGAGGAAAATACACAATGAATGCAGATTAATGTTATCATGATACACAATCGAGCATTTAACTTCGTGGAAAACTCGACGCAACAACGCAGAAACCCCAAAGGTCACCACGTATCCAGATGACCCCGCAGCTGCACGGTACACAGCTATTGTCCGGGCTGTTGCGTAATCGCATGCAAATCTGTCCTCGCGTGTTAATCTGGAGAGAAACAGGCTGCGGGTTTTACATTTCAGTAACGTTACATCGCGCAAAGGTAAATGTATCAAAAATTGTGAAAATATGAAGATTTGTTGATCGGATGACGGATGAGATGAGAGGCGCCCCTGAAGCTCCCTGTGTGCGGGTGTGAGCGGCCTGTGTACGGCGTGCAGAGGGCAGAGTGAGGTACCTTGGCTCCGATCTGGTTTCCGCATTGACCGGCCTGCAAATGCACAATTTCGCGCATTTTTCGGGATGGACGAGATGAGAGTCGAGGGTTGCTGGTACAAAGTGATGCGGCCTGGAGATTCACGGGACGACGGCGGCTCCCCTGCAGTCAAAAAAAGTGTCCGGGATCGTTGCGCCGCCTCTGAGAGCGTCTACTGGGCAGAGGCGGTGGTGCAACCTGACGTCATCGCCATGGCAACCAAAGACCGGAGGAGAGAGGGAGGAACCAAGAGCCGTGGAAATGGCGGATAGGATGCCGGGGAGCAGCGTCGATCATCAGGAAAGGAGCACACACACGCACACACATGCACACACACATGCACACACAGAGGGCCTGTAGCTACACACTGATTGTGACGCATCGTGGCTCATGATGCGTTCCCCTAAAAGTTTGGGAAAACTACAGTCTCGGCACGACATTGAACGCATCACCCAGAATTTGAAGTTTGGGGTCCCTGATCTCTGCAGAACTGAGACAGAACAAAGGACAAACACACATCAGATATAAGATATGAGCTCTGTGCCACTAAATCTATATATTCTCTTGACAAAAGCAGGAAACTACTTGATATATTTTGTACACAAAATGAGAAAGCTGTTGGTATTTCATCCCCGAAATGTTAAGATGAAACCTTCTAATGTGTATAAAAATGAACAGGAACAATTTATTTGCCACACTAAAAAAACATCCTCATAAAATGCATCACCGTGTTTTTCCCTTCCAAAGAAGCTCTGTGCCATGAGATTGTTATTATCACGGCACAGGACTCGTTATGTTTATGGAATCCTTTGTGTTCCACCAGGCTGCTCATATCAATCAACACAGCAACAACACAATAACAAAAGGTGAAGCAGAACACAACATCCACAGATCAATCATGAACATAATTATTGCCATGAGATCTGGAAAACTAATCAGGGTCATATTTCATCGTGTGGGGGGTTTGTAGGAGTGTAAAGTCTTTTCATGCATAAATGTAACTGATTAATCATGTTTATTCTGCATATTGTGTTATTTTCTCTTCATGAAAGCAATCATGCATCCACATACTAGAATAAATGACAACTTTGAGTCAATTAATTTGTATTTGCAAAGTGTGTCCATGTTAAACAGAGATACAAAAACTATCGATCCCGCATGTCACGTCCCATATTATTAAAAATTCTGCAAAAAAAGTTTTTTAATGAAAAGATATGCCAAAAAATAAGGAAATAAAGAGACAAACCACATTCTCTGTATCTTGGAGAGAGACTGGTTAGAGTAGTAAAACAGTGTAATTGCCGGGGTGCTCTGAGCTGGTTCAGCCTGTTTGAGAGGGTTGGGCAACAAAGCCAAAGTCATTGAATACAACGATTAAAGACGCAGTATTGGAATCACCCTTGATACGACTTCCTGTGTCGTCTTGCTTCATGTCAGGGATCAAAATATCTTATCAAGACGCTCATGCGGCAAACCACAGAAGAATCATTTGGTTGCCTCGGTGTCATGTACACATCAACATCCTGAACTATTACGTTCCAAACCTGTAGCGTTAGTTACTAACCAGTTTTAAGCTTACCCAACACTGGCCAATGGGGATTTACTTCCTGTTTCTCAGCACTTCCACATACAGTGCAGTTTCACATTGCTTCATGATCTTAGTGACTCCCACAGAGGGCACAGGGAAACCAGGGGCACTGCTTCAGATCAAGAACAATAGGAAAGCGGTCAGTGCGCTCTGAAGCTCTGAGGAGGGAGAAGTCCAGACGGCTGAGTCATGATTTTGCTGGTGGAATGATTTATGAGCATTAACACCGGAGGACTGTGGAGTTTTTCTCATCTGCATGGAAAGCTTATGAACATGTCGCTCCCAGAAGAGGACCTGACGTGCCCTGTGTGCTGTGACATCTTCACCCACCCCGTGCTGCTGTCATGCAGCCACAGTTTCTGCAAGGAGTGTCTGAAGCGCTGCTGGGAAACAGGGCAGCGCGAATGTCCCATATGCAGGAAGAAAGCCACCAAGTCCACTCCGCCATGCAATTTAGCTTTGAAGAATCTGTGTGAAGCTCTTCTGCAAGCCAGGAGTCAGAGTTCCATGCAGGTGGAAGAGAAGGCAAAGTGCGACCTCCACGGCGAGAGGATGAAACTCTTCTGTCTGGTGGACAAACAGCCCATCTGTGTGGTGTGCCAGTCGTCCAAACAACACAAGACCCACGACTGCTCCCCTGTAGAGGAGGCAGTGCTGGACTGCAAGGTGAGAGAGACGAACATAACACGGCCATCTATTAGACTTTAACATGAGCCTGCTGCGCTGACAGGGTGTAATTTTGTTTTTAAAACATACGTTTTCATGAGGTCGGTTGACTGGATTCTTCCTGTCCTGGTAGAATGCTGCTCCTCAGGTTTGTCCTGACTGTGCTTGACACTGTTTTCTTGTAGCGATGAGTAACAGCCTATAAATATACAGAGGATATGAAAACATTATTCCACAATGCTGTCTGATAGGTGTGGTTGTGTTTTTGTCTGTGTGTGTGCGTGTGTGTGCGACCTGTGACCTGCAGGATGAACTCTCGCTGTCCCTCAAGAGCTTGCAGGATAAACTGGACAACCTCAAAAGAATTCACAGGACCTCTGCAGACCTGTTCAATCACATCAAGGTAACCAACCGAGAGGAGGACAAACCTTTCTTCACTTTTCAATGTAAATGAGTTCAACTGAAACCACTTTGCAATGATCTCCCCTCAGAATCAGGCCCTGGAAACACAGAAACAGATCAAGAACCAGTTTGAGCAGCTGCATCAGGTCCTCTACGAAGAAGAGTCAGCCAGATTAGCAGCTGTGAGGAAAGAAGAAGACGAGAAGATGGCTGGAATGAAGGATAAGATCAAAGAGCTTTCAGCAGAGATGCTGTCGATCTCAGAGACCATCTCAGTGATCCAGGAGGACCTGAAAGAAGACAACATGGTCTTGCTGGAGGTTTGTTCTGTGCACTTCACTCAAACCTTTTCATCACTGTGATTGAATCAAAACCTTCCAACCTTGACTTGTTGTTTCTACTTCTCCAGAATTTCAAAGCCACTCAGGACAGGTATGTTGGCACCACCATGGACTTTATGGCTGCATTCATGTGAGCATGAGTGAGACCAATGATCAGTGTAGAATCTGTTGTGACCACAGATGCAACAGCACACAACTTGGTTCAGACTACATGTGTGGAGGTCTAATCGATGTGTCCAAACATCTCTGCAACCTCAAGCATCGAATCTGGGAGAAAATGCTGGACCATATTGAGTACAGTGAGTACACTGAAGCGTTATGCAAGTGAGTACAAATCCAAACCATGTCCAACGTCGACAACTTTCTAAATGGTCTATAATTTTCTGTCTGTTAGCTCCTGTGACTTTGGACCCAAACACAGCTCACCCCCGCCTCATCCTGTCCGACGACCTCACTTCCCTCCATTACTCGAAGCAGCCCAGCTGTTGCCCAGACAACCCGGAGCGCTTCCACATCAGCGCTGAGGTGGTCGGCATGAGTGCTCTGGGCTCAGGAAGTCACCGCTGGGTGGTGGAAACGGGAAATAATCAGGACTGGCTCCTGGGCGTGGCCTCCGTGTCCATACCCCGGAATGCAGAGGTTGCCGCTCGGCCTGAAAATGGCTTCTGGACATTGTGTTTCCGTGAAAGCGAATTCAGGGCCATGACCTCCCCACCCACCCCACTGACAGTGCCAAGAAAACTCAACCAGGTCAAAGTGCAGCTGGACTACGACAAGGGGAGTGTGTCTTTTTTTGATCATGCTGATGACACACTCCTGTTTAAGTTTACACACACATTCAAAGAAACACTGCTTCCATATTTTTATACACAAAGCAACAGTCCGATCAGGATCTTACCAGAAAAGGTATTTAGCACAATGCTGCGCCAATGAGATGAAAGCTCTTCATCCCCAGTTACTCTGGCTCCTCATCCATTCCTCTATGAAACCTTTCATTGTATTAAATTACCAATAAGCTACTGCACTGGAACTCTGCCACACACACACACACACGCACGCACGCACGCACGCACGCACGCGCGCACGCACGCACGCACGCACGCACGCGCGCGCACACACACACACACACACACACACACACACACACACACACAGTATGTCAAACGCACACATGTACAATGTGTAAACCTTTGTAATTGCTTTTTAATTTAACATTTTGTGTAATGATGTTTGACATGTGACCTGAGCTGCTTTGGGGGGAAAAAGGGGAGAAAAGAAGGAGAAATGAAATTTGAAGTGTAAAGAAGTGCAATTTCTAAAAAGAAGAAGTGCAATTTTCCAGCAAAGAAACCAAAGAACAGCAAGTTTAAAACAGAGGGGTTAGACTTAATTTCTCTCTTTGTACACATGAGGGCGCCAAAGTCAAACTAATTCGGGAGCGTTTAACCTCAGCACAGCTACAAGAGGAAATATCACAACACACTTTAAGGAGGAAGTGCAATTCAAATCTTCCATTTTTTTATGCATATTTGAATAAAAAATTATATATGTGTTTCCTATTGCAGCAAAGTATTCAGTATTCATATGATCCAGTTTCTACTCTCACACCTGTTTTGCCATAAATGACACACATGGTATCCACAGGGCTCAATATGCTCTTTTATGTATTCTGTAATAAAGCTATGCAGGTGGATTTTGTGTTGGTGGGTTTCTGTTGTTGCAGCAACTCTTGACCCAGGCATCAGGGAGGAAAGGAATCTTCTCCAAGCGCGACAGGTAGACCAGCGGCTGGATGGTGCTGCTGATGTTGAGGAAGGCGAAGCCCACAGGCTGCACGTAGCAGCGGAACACTTCAGGGTTGTAGTGGTCTTCAAAGGGAAACAGTGCTACGGGTGGCAGGTAGTTGCACACAACGATACCAGTCATGGAAAGCACCACCTTGAATGCCTTCTTCTTCATGGGGTGCATCTCATCTTTCCCTGCTCCACGGGACTTCTTCAGGGCCCACAGGATGCTTAGGTTACACACGAGCATCCATGAGAAAGTTACCAGGATCTCACCGGTGAACACTTTCTCAAAGTTGGGGAGACCCCCCACGGTCTTGGCTGCAGAGTAGGCAAAAGTGAGGCAAAACACCAGCAGCGTGAGGCCTAACCTATACTTCATGTGTTTGAGCTGCCCGAACGCAATAGGGAAGACGACAGCCACGAAACGGTCCAGGCAGACGCAGGACAGGAACAGGGGGCCGCTTGTGTCTTTCACGCCGTACGAGAACTTAATGGAGGACCAGACCCTCTTACTCTGCCAGACGTAGAGGTTGAGGTAACTGAGGGGCACCATGACGCCGAAGTAGGCGTCCAAGAAGGCAAGGCAGCCCAGGAACAGGTCAGACGTGGAGGGCTCTTTGCGATTTTGAATGAGGATGGCAATGACAAGCAAGTTGGCGGGGATCCCCACGATCACGTTAAAGCACTGGATGGTCAGGTCAAAGTGAACGCCCTCCAGCATGTGATCACAGCCGTCGATCACGCTGAAGGGTTTGACTGTGGCATTGATGTCAGACGTGCCGTTGAGGATGGAGGTCGAGTTTTCCGCCATGGATCTGATTGGAGCAAAAACACAGATTTATCGTCATGACAGCACTCAGTCATTCACTCCCTCATCTAACCAACTACTATTTGAATGACAATATAACTGCAAATATGCAATTCAAAGGGTTATTGCACCGCGTAAAGTGAAACCTGTTTTGTCTGAATTTGATGGACTGACTCTTGGAATAAACATTATTCTCTCCATTAGTTTCATGTTCTCTGCGTGTCGTGAGCTTGTTTTCTAGCTGGCGTAAATACGCCATACGCATTGTTGTTCATTAGAGTCCGTATTTCTAATCAGCTGCAGTCTCGGCAGAGTTACAATGAGACATTTGGAGGGCGAGAGAAGAGTACAAACACTGTCCGGGCCTCTCCTCAGGCTGTTTTTCTGTTATTCTGTCTGTGTAGACTTTCCTCAGGGATCCTTGACTTCGTGTACCAGCGGGCATCTTATCCACTTAAGGGACTCATGATAACAGCCCCACCCTCTTTATGGCAGAATAAAAGGGCAGCCGCAAAATTAAAATGGCAAATTTGGCATTCTGCATCTAGACGATGTAGCTGGAGATGTTTGTGAGTCAGGTCAGCCAGTGGAAAGTCTGCAGTTTTGTGCTTTTAAATGTCTTTTTCTGACATTGTGCATTTCCTAAAGCTATCATATGACGAAAAGAAAGGACTATAACCTGGAAAATTAATGTAATAATGGCTGCACTGATGGAATATAAATTGCCAAGGAGTCAGACATGAAGTAAGACCTCCTCAGCTGCCCTCTGTGTCTCCATACGGGCCCTCAAAGAAGGAGCACAAATGGATGCAGTATCTCTCTAATGTGGGCCCATAATGTCTAAGCTTTGTTCTGGGCTCTGGGACGTTTTAGAGTGGCTCTGATTTTGCGTGACCTCCTCATCTGAAAATACCAGATTCCTCACATCCAGCGCACCTGAGCTCCCTCCAGTATACAGACGGACGACCGCCGGAGGCTACGCTCGGCCCCTGCGGAGCCATCAAAGGGCCTGTTCTTGATCAAAGTGGACCTCTCCTCCCTCTCCCCTCCCCTGTGGATTACCTCTCTTACCTCCCTCTGCTACTGGCTCTACCTCAGGGCACACACACACTCCCGCAGGACTAATCACACACACAGGGGGACGCTCGTCCAGAGATGTCAGACTTAAATCAATTATGTTTTTCCTCGGGCATTTCTGCTATAAATGGAACAGACCAAACAGAATATTTTGTAATATTTATTACATTTAAGTAGATAAAGTGTAAGAAGTGTTATATGTAATAGTTATTCTGGGAAATATCAGATTAAGCACAATTCAACTTTTAAGACATATAATATACAATACGTAATAATAATAATGATATAATGTCATAAAATTAATATACTGTATCTGTTATTAGTGAAAGTCTGTCTTTCACTAAAACATCTTATTTTATCTTATTCTATTTTATATACTACTTGACTAAAGTTAGACTTTCCTGGATTATTCCATGTCAAATTACAAATCTTTTATTACCATTTACTTTACACAGATCATTTTAAAACGACAAATTCCATAAACTATTTTAATTTGCATGTTTGATAAACAGGATTAATCCCTTTAAGAATAATCCTAAAATTCCAGATAATCTAGTCACAAACACTGCGTCACATTTGTCGCAGCATCGCCGGGTCACGACTTCATTGTAACATCTTCTTTAGAACGCTTTAAACAAAGTATAACCACTTGACACACTGGAAGTTACCCACAATGCTTTCTAAATTGTATTTTCTTTGTATATTGATCCAAATGGATAAATGTTTACATACTTACCAAAGTGTAATGTCCTTCAGTTGTTTTTGTAGAGGGCCATGCAGTGTGTGTTAGACACAAGTGTGTGTGTGTCTGCTCGGATTTATAAGTTCTCGGAAGCCTTTGGGATTTGATGGTGAGGGAGGAACTTCTGGTGGAAACAGTGACCTCCATCAAACGCCTCAAAGAAAAGGGTCAAAAACACACGTCTTGACTTCAAGGACACATTTATACATGCATCAATACTTCTTTCCACCAAAGATGAAGCAAAAGGGGACATATATCTCCTATGTGGGATTTGACACAGAGACCTGGTGTGTTTGCCCGTCCGTCAACTGCTTCACTCTAGGTTTGACGTCTGGATCAGTGAGCATCTGATGGATCGGCTCTGCTTTCCTGGAGCGATATGTGTCGCCCTCACCCAGCTCTTCATCCCGTCCTCCCGTCATCGGAGACACTGAACGCAGGCGTATGATAACAACAGCACCAGCCCAGATGAACATTCATGTCACCGCTATCTAAGGTACAGTTTCAATCACTTTCACACATGAAATGTTTTGTGTTCACTAAATGAAATGGCACACGTGAGACCCAGCTATGTAACAACATTACTTAGGGATCGGAGAGGGAAAAGTGCTTCTGAGCTGCACAACCCATGTGTGAGTATGCGTCAGGATGGATCAGGAGTGATCATCACACAGGCCGGTTAATTGCATTTAAGCCTCTGGTGGGATGAGGAGAACCCAATGTTCTGTTCCCATGTGAACACAAAGATAAACACTGATCCATGTCTTACTGATGTGTTCACTAACTGCAGAGAGAGTGGAGAGAGGGCTGCAGTGCTTCTGCTTGGTCAAGGGGGGCAGTAGCGGCCTGTATTTCACTCTGAACTGTTGGATGATGAAGAACCTGAAGCTTTTGCAGACCTGACATGTTGTTTGTATGATATTGGATTCTCCAGCACAGTCTGAGAGCTGTCAGCGCTCCTTTCTCTCATTCAATAAACTGTTTTAAAATTCCCACAAACTGGGCATCTCATTCGGTTTCCTATTCACACTTGCTTTTGTCTCCTGGGTCCACCTTCTGGCAGAGCGTTTCACTCGAGATGACATCAATTTAATGCTTTTGCTTGGATTTTCTTGCCCTTTTAGATAGAAGCAACATGAGAAAGATTTTGAATGTTCACACTTATGGTGCATTCAGCATAGAGTTGAAATGACTTTGTGTTTTTGCTGATTGTGTCCTGTCAAAAAAAAGCTTTCTTCACTTCACTGACTCAAATGTAACAATAGAAACAGTGATTCTGCCCCAAATCAGATTCTGTCAGTAGGAGGCGTTACACTCTATTTGTCTTGTTTCCTACCAGGATGTAGGATGTAGGAGGTTGTGGAGGTTCACTTTCTTGCTCCTGGACTTTTCATCATGGCAGATGTTGGTCACCATGGCAGCGTGACCGTAGGGAAGCGACCTCGCTGACATAAACAGCTGATTGTAAAGCTCAGAGAACAGGCTGAGGACGCTGGACTGAAGACTCACACAGGCTGCGCACAGCCACAGTCAAGAATCTAGATTGTTCAATTACTTTTAAAGCAATTCACAAGTCTATATGTGGAGATTGACGCCACAGTACAAAAATATGCTGAATTCTCCCACTGGCCACAATTTTCCCACTGCGTCCAGAGTCAATCTGCACCCCCACATACTGTGAGGCAGTGACGGAATCAGCTTAAACCAGAGCTCTGCTGTTGACTCACTGGTGTTGTATTCTTTGTAGCCCATTGTTGAATTAATTTGAGTGAAAGTGAAAAGAAATTCAAACAGCCGAACAGGAAGTGGAGCGCTGCCACTCTCCTGCAGTCACAGAGGTCGAATCCGAAAAATTATAACACAAGTGTGCCCTGTTTTGAAAGCTTTTTTTCCTCCTGTCGGTCTGCGTAACGGTAGTGAGAGATGAAATTGACTCTTACAGAATCCTAAATGCGTCATCGCAGCTGGAATTAGACAGACAGAAACATTACTGTAAAAGCAAAAGCCATGGAAGAAAACATCATCAATCAAAAAGAGTGTCGACTCAGACACATGTGAAAGAAGAAAACATGACACAGGAGCAAAGAGAGGAAGAAGAAAAGAGGTGAATGGACAAAGAATCACAGTAAAATGAAAGAGAATCAAGTCAGAAGGGCGATTATGAGTGAGCTGTTGATGGATAGTATAGATATTCTCAAGGAAGAACAAACAAACAAACCAACAAACAAAAAGGGTTTTGATCATTAAAAATCCCAAAGGGCGACGTGTTTATTGGAAAGAAGTTACTTATTGAAAACCATCTGAGCGCTAATTTAATGGGATCATGCAGCGTACAGTGGAACTAACTGTCTAGCCTTTGGCCAAGATGATGCACAATGAGCCGCTTGTAAGCTTTGCACCACTTATTACAATTATGCAGATCCAAACATGCAGTAATTACTGTAATTAAGGCTGTTTAGGCCCGTGGACGGCTAACAAACAACCAAACAAACAAACCAGCGGCTCGGTTTCATTTAGCAAACAGTTCTATTGAGTTATTTATAGATAAAAACAATAAGATGTGTTGAAAGATGTTTCAAGTGTTAATGTGCACAAAAGTGGGAACTTTGTGTTCATAATCAATTGATCACGACTAAGAAGAAGAGGCAAAGTGTCAGATGAGGATACAAGCGTCCACACAACAGTCAAAATGAATTCAATGAGGTCAGCCACACTTGACAAGGCAGCGGTAGAGAAAAAAAGGAGGACAAATAAATGCGTCCCTGGGTAACAATGCTCAGTAATAAAGAGAATCCAAGCTGCCTCATGAAAAGCAGAGCAGGATCCACACATAAAACACGTCGGGTTGATGAAGTATGTGTCATCCTGGCCGTGTGAATTATGTTACCAGTGTGTTCCTGCAGCACCCCTGTCACATTTTTCTCAGCAAAGATTTAAATATTTACAGATGTTTCTTTACAGGAGTTAATAAATTTCTGGCAGGTATTAATGAGAGCAGAGCCTCGTGTTTGTAGTATTACTCACCTGTGACATTCAGATCAAAATAACTAATAAAACTATTGTCACTTGTCAATTGTGATTGCTGCACATATAGATTGTACAGGGTTTGACCTGGGTTTGACCTTAGAGAAGAACAACCGAGCTCCAGAACAGAATCTTATGATGAGAAAACTAAACGACTATGTTCAGCTGAGAGATGTGAGTTGACATAATAAAGATCCAATCAAAGCGAATTTGTCTTGGACCCTTGATTGATGGATACACACAGTAACTATGTGACTTTAAACTATTACTGCAGCCAAATCATGTGAGTAAAAGGTCATTTTTAGACGTAGTTTAAGATATAATTCAACAACAGCACAGCTACGATCCCTCCCTCCCTGTCGTATCCACAGTAACCAGCGTCTCTATGCCTGATGCTGAGAAGTGCAGTCATAATAATAAAATGGTTGTTGCTTCCATTCACTAGTAGTGTGGGACATGGAATGACACGCTTCATTTAATAGGAGAGAACCATGCAATATAACAAGACGGCGACCCAGCCAATGAGCAGCTAGAGAGCTTCAAACACAACCATCACATTCATGCATAAACTCTTCAATATCAGAAAACTGATGCGGAAAAAAAAGCACCTGACACCATCGTGTAACCCCCCCACGGAGTCAGTGTGCCGCTTTGATCCTCAGGTATAAAGGAAACATGGATTCATTCATACATGAACACCTGTAGAATAGTAATGAGACGATGCTCTTTGGTGATAAATTATGAAGACGGGGGAAACACCAATGCAATAAGAAAGAAGGTCGGTGGGGTCAGACCATGTGTGTTGGCTGTATTCCGCCTCAGGCAGAGCCGTGTGCTTATTCGCAAATAACGCGGCTAAATGTGTTTCTGATCGTCGCCATAGAGCTCAGTAGACGCGATAATGACCCCAGAGCCACAACTGGTTTATCTAAAATACATCAATATCTAAAAATCTATCATCATATGCACCAAAGGTAATCTTTTATGGTCGCCATGACTGCTCACAATCTGCTGCTGTTTGTGCCTTTTCCTCTGCTCTGTTTGCCATTTAAGGGCAGATAATCATTCAGTTATTCATTTATTTAGCATACTCATAGTCTCAGACGTGTCAGATACTTCCCTTATATGATCCGACCCAAACAACAACAACAGCTCTGAATGAATTCCATTTTATTCTTCTCAGCAATTCGATCTGTGTGGTACTTCTGGAGCAAAAATATAAAAACATATTGCACTAATATAGAATATGACTGCTGCTTGATGTGCCGATTGCTTGGTTTGCTCTGATGACAGGATGTGCAGCGGCGGTTTCAAAACTGTTTTAGTGTTATTGTTTTTCAGCTGCAGGTGGGAATAGAAATATGAACAGAATTGGCACAATTTATACAATTATAGATCCATTCAGAGACACACAGAACAAGGGAACGTATGATTGCTGATGCTGATGCTATTCCCCCATAAAGTAGTAGTTGTCCAGGGTTTAACATAAACAACCACTGAAACCATTGCCATTTTATTTGAACTCCATTCTCTTGTTTCTTTGCCAATGCGCGTGAAGTGCCTGGAAAAATGTTTCTGCAATGGTTTATGTACCAGAAAGTATCAAGAAGCTACCGCAGTGCACTACCGCAGGGATTTATATTATCAGCAGTGTGTGCGCAATATACCGGCGGCCATAAGATAACCCTTACCCTAACCTTAACCCTAACCCTCTGGTAATGGTGGAGTAGAGTAGAGTAGAGTAGAGTAGAGTCGGGGCCTCCCAGATATCCAACCCCTCGTCCTCGCCGTGGGAAGTGGAAACAGACCGAGTCCAGCTGAGCCCAGACAGGATGATGACGGCTAGCTCTGCTGGCTGAGCCTGACAAAGCTGTCTGGACTTAGCTGGAGAGGAGCTGGCTAACGGGGCTCTGGTCAAACACGAGTTACATGTGCGCTTGACTTTTAATGAACATTAAAATTGCAACAATTTGATTTGTGTCCCCACAAGTCAAATTATTTTCATCCAAGTAGTTAAATTTAGCACAGATTAGGCTCGTCTTTAACAAATGACGTCATTGTCTACAGCCTGTTAGTATCTTTCACATTCTCTCATTTTGAGTTCAGCATCAGTCCGCCCGATAGTCTTAGACAAACTAATGTCGATCCAACCAGTCATGTCTTCACTGTGGGGCGCTGTAGTAGTAACCTCTCAAACTCCTATGCTGTAATATGGCAGCACATGCATCAGCTCCATGGAAGAACCAGGTTCAGATCCTGCTGGGAGTGAACTGGTTTTTACTGCATCGTCCTGCAAACCTTCTGACCTAACATACGCTGTACACACTCACTTTACATCACAAATTCAGGAAGTGATTTAACTGAGACCCAAACAATGAATGTAGAATTAAAACGTTTAAGATGGTGAAAGTAAGTTATCACAGCAATAAACTCTTCTATATTAGATGTATTAAACTGTATTTGACTCAAGAATTCAATGCAATGAATGTAAACCATTTGACTTGCCAACGTGTTAGTTTTACAACCCTGGTTGCTCTGTGACCTTTGAGTCCGTGTTCACCTTTTGGCCCAGATGGAATGTTTTTGCATTTGTGTAAAACTGCTGCTCATGAAGGAGTTTAGCTGTTTTCTCTGTTGTACCAGTGGGGCTTTGGGTCATCCTGCATATAAATATGATAAACTCTAGTCATGAAAAACTACAGCTCCTGGAAGATCTTGCAGGGTTTAGAACCTAAAACCTCTATTTGTCCTTTCATGCCTCATATTTCCCACTGAAGTGTACACTATGTTACTAAAGAATTCCTTTACAGTTGCTTGCTCTCTAGTTACTCACTCTGGCTCGAAATGTCAAACTCCATGCTGGATGGCCTGTAATGGACTGGAAAGAGACTGGGTGGACCCCGTGATGGGAAATCTATGGACACTTGGGAAAGGTTTGCCTGTGGACTCTGCTGTGCTGGAAGTGTTTCATAGCTTTGGATGTTGGCAAATGTAAAAGCTCAAAAGAAAATGAAACACTTCAGTCATTTTCCATATATTTAGTCTTGACATATTGCCAGTTCTTATATTAAGAGCTCTGACTGCCATATTGCTTCTAGATTCACAGATCTACTGTATACCAGAGCTTTAAGTACACAGCATAGTGTGTATGGGGCGATAACACCTCTGGCCAACAGGCTATTTTTACACTCAGGGACGTGGTTTGGGTCTGTGACATGAGCTGCTGGTCTCTATTGTGCATCAGCGGTCCACACGAGAACGCACCTGCCACTGTTTTTAGAATAAATACACACTCCTGTTTGAGTCAGTGAACGCACACTTTCTGTCAAGCAAAGGCACGAAAACTCATGTAATATGAGAACAGATCATAAGGGAACGTTAATGTCAGAAATTTGAAGTTATCACTCAGTGTGTGGCTTCATGAGATCATGGCCAACAAAGCAAGATGTCGTAAACCCAATGCACCATGTCAAAGGTCACCAAAAATAGATGCCAATAGTGTCATGCCTCTTGAAGCACACACTGTTATTGGAGCTGTAGCCCTTAGTTTCAGTTTGTGTTGCACCATTTACAGCAAATGTAATTTAAACTGTGCAACCCCCTACCAATAGGTACACCTATGCCCACAAAAAGGTCTGGGACTGCACCTATGCATCGATAAGCAATGGGCTCTTGAGCGGGAAATTGAAGTGTGCAAAGTGCAAAGTGAAACTATCAAAAGCTCTGCTGGAGCCTCTTCGTCCGTCCCCAGAGCTCTTCGAATGTCACTAGCTATGAACACATGCTGAGCTTTACTCAACCCCTTGCAGGCAGAGCTGACGTCTGATAAGATGTCCAGCCCACATCAGTCACGGCGGCGTTTCTCTGGGGGAGCTGTGCTGTCACAGATTGCAGAGGTGAGAACGGAGCTAATAGCATTTCAGCATGACTGTACATCCATCAGCTCCTCTCTGAACACGCTGCACCGCTCGCTGATGGAGACCTGGCAGCAGAACGTGGATCACACTGCAACACACACACACACACACTGATGGCTGGTCATATGTTGCCTAAAGTTAGCTGGTGCAGGAATGCGTGTGTGATGTTCCACAACGTGTTGCTGCACCACTCGTGTCATTTCACTGTCGCTCAAGTACCTCCAGTTTGGGCTCCAATACTTTTCAAACTGGTCAACTGGTCAAAGTCAATTTAGTCTCAAGTTGCCTCTGAATGGGCAAGACTGTTAAAAAGCCTTTAAAAGAGTATAAATTGGGAATAACTGGGAAGAATTTGGAATGTTTACAAATTTCAGAAAATTCCTGAAAATTACTCAAATCTGGAATAACTACAAAGTTAAGCTTTAAAAGGAAAAACAGGTATAAGTCGGAAATGACCACCGAAAGTCTAAATAACCCCTTAAAATTGTCAATAGCCCAGAATTTCAAATCACATGAATCATAATAATTAGAGAATAATTCCTGACTTTGCAAAGCTATTCTTGACTCTTTAAATCATAGCTCAAGCATAGATAAAGGAAATATACTTCCTGCTGCTCTGCCTGGTGTGTTTGGGCTCAGATCAAACATGAATGATTAATTGGTTGAATAGATTCTAATGAGGCGATTAAAGATGAAGGGAACCATGAAAATGCTGTAGGCTGTGATTCTTTAGTGTCCTTTGCTTCATATTTCATCACAGTAGCAGTCGACTTTACATCAATTAGAGCATAAACCCGTCAGGTTCTGCCAATCTGTGGATTAGGAACAGAACAGAGTCACATTATCAGAACCATCTAATCATCTTCAAAACTCTGAGGGCATTTTATGTTTGTGATGTGGCACTGCAGCTCACTGATCTCACTGGCCCCCGAGGGACCCGGGGGCTCAACACACTGCTTGGATCTCACTGTGACATGACTGAACTGACTGTTTGGGTTTGTGTCTGCAGCGCTGCATTAGTCACACCAAATTCATTCTAATCCAAACATGGACGGGAAAATGATTTCATAATTACATTTAAATGCCACAGTTGTTCCTGACGTTCCAACAACAGCAGCACAAAGTTGCTTTTAAGAAAATGATGACTTATTTTAGATATAAATGAGCTCCATGGAGGCCCAGTTTTTGGCCTTTCATCTTGGCTAGTTCTGCTTATGCCAATAGAAATGTATAAATGGGAGTTTTGTCATTAGAGTCCCTCTTAAAGCTGCAAAACTACAGATTTATATGTGTATATTTATATTGTTTTAAATGTTGTTTTGTGTTGTCTCTTTATGTTATTTGTACGCACTAAGGACCAGAGCATATTCCTCTTAAGTGTTAATTTAACTGGTGATTAAAGCGATTCTGATTCTGATTTGGATTTAGATGGATGATGGAGTTTTGCCAGATTTGACCTTGTGCTACATCTACACACTGCTTGCAGAGTAGAATTGCTCTATTCAGAATCTCAAAATTTGTAAGGGAGAGATGTGTTCCATCCATTCGTCCGTCCGTCTGTCCGTCCATCCAATCACTTTGGAGCTTGAATGATACATAATCTCAGAGGAACAGTGAAGCTCTGGTTGACCATAGAACCATCACCCTGGAAAATCCCTCACTTCTTATATTTAGGTTTGCTCTGTATAGCTACACATATTCCTAAAGCTGTCAACATTATGTTTATGTCTCAGCTGTTTAAATCACTGAACTCTAATCCAATATTTACTTTGTATGCATTTGCTGACGGTCTCAAATGTGTGTGTGTGTGTGTGTGTGTGTGTGCGCGTGTGTGTGTGTGTGTGTGTGTGTGTGTGCATTTCTTGTTACCAGAATAAAAGAGATAATAGCCTGCAGAAACAATGTGTGTGTGTTACTTCTATCGATATTCCAAATTTTATATTTAAGAGTATAGTTCTCAGTATAAGGATCAGAGGTGTGTATGTTTTGCTGTCTCCCCCTGTTGGATGTTTTGAAGATCTCCTCTCCTCCCCTGTCCTCTCCTCTTCCTACACATACACACACACACACACACCCACACACACTCACACACGCAGTCATTTTGTTGATACTATAAGGCTTTTGCTATTTTCAGCCAGAACTCTTGCATATGTGAATAGACTTAATGTGTTTTCCATCCTACACCCTGAGGGAACGTTACAAAGAGGGAGGAAGACGTCTGTGCTGTTGGTATTAAATTATCAGTCATTTCTTCTTGTTATTTAACAGCTTATAGAGCGTGAAAAGAAGATACAGATGGTGCTACGATCCAGGATTTCTTAGGCAGGAGGTCATTGTTATGTGGATTCAGATGTAACCCTATTAAATGCACCGTGCCTGGAGGCTAATGGAAATATAACCAATTCCTGATTGAACTTTGTATCTTTTCTTCCAGATTTAGAACAGTAATGCTGCGGTAACATTATGTGTGATACTGTAGCTTCAGACAGCTTGGAGGAGGAGGAGGAGGAGGAGGAGGAGGAGGAGGAGGAGTGGGGTGCTCTAATATGCGGTGAGTGTAAAGCTGCTGACACAATCCATTGCTGTTGGGCATTTGCGGCTATTCTGGTCAGCAAATAAAGGCCGCCACTGTTTAAAAACGGCTCTAAAAAGCAAAAGGGCTGAACAGGTCAAAGGTTATTCCTCATGTGCAATAATGGTATAATCCTTGCGTGGTTACAAGAACACATATGTGTGAAATCTATTGTTCATGCAGAAGAATCCAGATAAACCTCAGATACTCAGTGGTGCAGTAAACGTCAGGATATTGGAGGATTCTGTTGATTTCTTCTGCTCCAAACAAAACAGTTTGTATTGACTCACCCCAGAAAGGCCTTGAATCCTGTTTAAGGGCAAAGTTCGTTTTAAGGAGAGTGTATGTGTGTGTGTGTTTGTGTAAAAGTCGCCCGTCTGTTCTGAAAATGCTGACTGGCATTTTTTAGTGTGTTTCCAATGACTTGCTAAGACGAATCCTTTGTTAAAGCTTGAATCTGACCTTACGCCACAACAACTACATTGAGTGTCTGCTCTTAAAACATAAATCATGATTCAGACTGGAATTATTACATCTCGGCACTTTTGGGAGCAATCATACTAAATCCAAGCCTCATCTGCGGTGGGAGGCTATTCCTGCCTCGTACGGCGTAATAAAATCATCTTTTGCGCTCACTTCAGAAAATGAAAAATTGCTGCCAAGGACACGGACGTTTCATAGAGTTACAACATCACAACTGTGAGCACGTCGGACACATAAGAGCTCCAGAGGGACAAGAACAAAGTTCACTCAACTAATGAAGTACTAATGAAAAAGGACAGAGTTTGGATAGACGGACTGAACTTCCTATACCACCCAGAACACACACACACATGCGCGCGCACACACACAGCACAAGTCAGTGATACATAAAACTATGAAGTAAAGCCAAGAGATTAGACATTATTAATCCCCAAAAATCAATATCACATTGACTTTTTGTTCGTCTCTTTCTCTCTCTCACACACACACACACACACACACACACACACACACACACACACACACACACACACACACACACACACACACACACACACACACACACACACACACACACACACACACACACACGTCAGCAGCCATGTAGGTGACAACATAGTGTTAAAAATAATGTAAACAGACCGTCAAATACATGAATGACTACAGATGAGAAAGAGACGCTGCACCTGCTGATGTGCCTGCAGCGCCACCATCAGGTCGGCCCATGTTTCTATTGTCATGCATATAAGACATAAGTGAGCGAAAACGTGCACAACACTCATCACCCATGGCAATAAATTGTGGTAAAAAGGTTCACATGTTAACATTTTGTGACAATTCAGCTAAATTCAAAATGCAGCCTGTATTATGGATATCGATCACGGATAGGAAGAATCCTAAATCTGACATTTGGTTGACAAATTATAACCTTAGAAATGTGTTAGGGAGCCATGGCACAAAAACACTGGATCCAAATGCACGACTCCAAGACGAGGTTCAAATAGCAAAATATCCTTTACTCCAAAATCATTAGACTTTACAAAAATATGCATGAGGCCAAAAACTAGACTTGACGTTGATACTTGGACTTGACACTCAACTTAACATGGCGTTGCAAGACAAACTGGCATAGGACAAGGGGAGACATGGACTACTTATACATGAGGTAATGAGACACAGGTGACAACAATCAAGGGCGAGGCAGACGATCACAAGACATACTTAACATAATGTGAGACAAGGACGAGATATTAAACACATGAACCAAACTATAACATGGCGAGACATGACAAAATGTTAAATAAAAATGTATATTAGAGCGCCACCATGCGGCCAAGCGGCTGGAAGCAAAGGTCACGACCCAAATGCATATAAAAAAAACATACTCAAGTCCAGTTGTTGGAACATTCCAGAGTGATAAGTAAGATGGTGAGTTTAGGGTTTGAGGTCAGGGATCAACCACCCCCCCCACCACCACCACCACCAGCACCACCACCACACACACACACACACACACACACGCACACACACACACGCACACACACACACACCCTCCTGCTGCCAGTGACGTCATGCGGGTACAAGGAGCGCAACTAGGGGCGGTGGGCTCCGCTCTCACTGCCAACAACTCACACACACACACACACACACACACCGAGAGATATAGAGAGAGTAAGAGAAGGAAGAGAGAGGAGCAAAGGCGTTTTGTTTCGTTTTTACATTTTTTTCCCTTTTACCGTTAAGACAGACAGGAGGACGCGCCGCTTTACGCACACAGCGTTACGCGCTGAATGTTGAAAGTTGGATTACTCGCGGCGGACACACTCGAGTGCGGAGGAGCCACTGGGAGTGTGTGTGTGTGAGCCAGATGAAGATGAGCCGCAGCGAGGAGGCGACCGGCGATCAGCGGGACGTAAAGCTGGTAAATCTTCATCTGCATTTGTGTTTACACCATCAGCTGTGCGTGTGTGTGTGTGTGTGTGTGTGTGTGTGTGTGTGTGTGTGTGTGTGTGTGTGTGTGTGTGTGTGTGCGTGTATGTGCGTGTGTTTGTGAGCCGCTCCACCACAATGTGACACAACGAGACGCGCACAACTGTAGCAAACTCCAGGAGGAATATTATTATTATACACAGAGAGAGGAAAAGTGGTCAGAGTGACAAGAAGCAGAGTGACGACGGAGTTCACTCCTGTGTTCACTCCTATATTCACTCCTGTGTTTCCTCCTGTGCTCACTCCTCAGTCACCTCAGAGAGCAAACAGAAACTTATCGCAAGTGTGTGTGTTTATGAGTGTGAATGTGACGTGTGTGTGCTGGTTAAACCTCCAATGTTAAAGCTTAAAGCAAACCCATAACTCTCATAATTGTTTGTATAAATCTGTGTCCTGTGTCTGCGTCCCATCATACACATGCAGTATATTTGTGTTTCTGACTAAATAGATAGTTAAGATGAGAAAAATGTCCAAAAGATCCCAATTATGTGAAGCTAAAAATTATGTACATTTTTATAATAACATCTTTACCATTCTCATCTTTATTATTATTATTATTATTATTATTATCTTTTTTATCATCTCATCTCCTTTGTGGTGATGGAACGGTTCAGTCCAGGTTGAAGGCTGGGATGTTTCATGACGAGCAGGTGTTCTGGAGGGAGAGATGTAGGAGGGAAGAAGTGTTTTTGCTCAATTTCAGAGGAAATTTAAGGGCAAAGTCAGGAGTCTGGGAGGGTAAATGAATGATCCAGGCTTTTAATGATTGGATTTTGATTGAGCAAAGATTGAGCAAAGAAGAGGTCAGAGAACTGTGTGAGGAGCGAACACAAGAACAAGAACATCTGGGCAAAACAGTGTGTTTGTAGACAACAATGTGGGGGATTTTCTCTTTTTTCTGTCCACCTGCTGCCTTGACAGCCCATCTCAGCTGAGCCACACTACTATGTTCAGGACCATAACACACACACACACACACACACACACACACACACACACACACACACACACACACACACACACACACACACATGATTTGTGGAAACCAATCATGGTCAACAGTTCCAGCTCGAGGTTAGAATGCAGGATATTCAGAATGCAGTGTTGTTGGAATGGAGGCAGTTTTAGTGCAGCGGCAGTTTGTTCTCAAAGCCACAGCAGGTTGACAGAAAGAGATGCTCCAATTTCCCATCTAATCTCTTTACTTGCAAGTCAAATGAGTTCACCTGTTTGGATACTTATCATAACTCTGTATACATACAAATTAAATCATTAGAGGGATGAATTGTCTGAAAGTGATTCGATCCTAATTCAACCCAGTTGTGCAGGATCACGACAGGGAGGAGAACAACATGTGGTCCCCCGGTCCCTTGTGCTTATTCCACTGCGCAGAGTGGCGCTAATGAAGGAGCGTATTGTTCAGTAAACCCCATGCAAACATAACTAAGCAAACATATTCATTGCTGCGACAACACATCTGTTGCTGTGATGTAAGAGACGGACGTCCCCGCTGTCTGCGCCGTATTAGCGCTGTATTAGCGCCGTGCTACCAGGTGCACACAGCGTGAATGAGTGATGAGTCGCCGTGTGTCGTCTTTAGTAGTCATTAGCACAAATTAACAAGGAGTGCAGTTGCTTTAATGCATACATGATGTACATTAGAGTGGTTTGGTAATGCATGAAGTGTTTTTTTTGCTCTCTAAGTACTGCAGCGATCAGTAGGGTGAACGTTACACAGCCACCAGGGGATTGGAGAAGTTGCATTTTGTATGCGGAAGGAAACGCAAAATGATAATTCAGGGTTAGAGGATGTATTTGTTAATAGATTACGGCTTGACCCTTATATGCATGATGCACACATTTCGAAAAGGCCCTCAGGGTAAAAGACTCACAATGGAATCTAGCCTCAGGGTACAAAAATGGAGAGCACTGGGCGCCTTCTGATCTCCACAAACCTCCAGAGGCCTGTATGACAGCGCTGTGAGCCATCTGAGGCAAAGCAGCTCCACCATACAAATATCTTTTATATATGTGTGTGTGTGTGTGTGGGTGTGTGTGTGTGTGTGTGCATGCCTCAGGAATTCATCAGTATTGCTTGAAGATTTTTATGAGAGTTCTCGTAAGAAAAGGGTTGTCTGTCTTTAGATGTGATGTGATGATGTGGTCATGTTGTGGTCTGGTCACATCTCACCTCTCAGCTGTCATTACAGTCTGAATATCGCCACAGAAACAGCAGCTTGTGCCTCTGTGACAAGAAATCAAGGCTGTTCACCAAAGAAAACTGCTGTCTTACTCTATAAAAAAAGAAAGAATGAAACCACCCAATTAGCAGCTTTAAGCCTCTTTTTTACACAAAACATGATTTTAAGAGGCAGTAATTGAATTATTTAAGTGATAATTGTAGGTGGAGATGTTGAAATAAGGTCACACATTCAAATTGAGGTCAAAGTGATGATGCAACCTCAGTCAAATGGCTGTGTGGGCTTTACGTGTGGTTGCAAGCATTCAGCTCTGCAGGCTCTCTGAGGTTAAAGAGAGGTGAGGTGAACACAGACTGTGTGCTTGAGAGAATAAGAGCCGCACTTATCCCTGCCTCTGTGTGGTTTCATGCAGACGGATGAAGACAGAACACAGAGATATGGAGACGTTTTCAAAGAATGAGAGAGGGACAATGAGAGAGGCAGAGGACACAAGAGAGGTGCGAGGAAAGAAGAGAGAGAGGAAGAGAGACAAGGAGGGCGAGAGGGAGAAAGGTAGTGAAAGATGGAAGAGCGAAGAAGACAGAGAGAGAGAGAAAGAGAGAGAAAGAGACAGAGCAGGTGTGAGGAGCAATGATGGTGTCACCGCCCATCAAGTGAGCACGTTTGGCCTCCGTGTGGCTCTGCAGACCTTCGTTCAAACGCAATGGACACGCACGTAGACACGCACGTAGACACGCACACAGACACGCGCACACATGCACACACACCAAAGCTAAGAATAGTTCACACTACAATGAGCTGTCACTGTGGATTTTAACACACACACAAAGAGGATCTGATGCTGCTGCTGGGCTCCCATAGAGCAGCATGTCAGGCACACACACGCAGACTAACACACACGCACACACACACACACATTGCACAGTAGGTATGCACACTTTTATACACACGCAGAAACATGAACACACTGGCAATTATCTTTCATATAGGCAATGTTTGTAACAAGCATCAAACATTGCAGGACGCTGAAATGCAATAAACACTGAGGTCACGATCAACAGAACAGGGAGAACAAGGACTGAGGGAGAAGCAGGTCATCAAACACAAGGTCACAAATGATGACTGAGGTAGAAAATCCAAGTCTGTGTGAGCGGCTCTCCCTCACACACGTACACATACACACACACACACAAACACACACACACACACACACGCAACCACAATGTTTATTCTGCACAATTGAACAGGAAGGATCAGATCCAACCCCTTCCTGTCAGTGGTAGGAAACATGTACTTCTTATTGAATACACATCGATTCCTATGTAGCTGCTGCCCACACTTTGATAGCCGATTGTGCCGTCCACCTCTCAGGCACGTGCAGCCTTAAACGGATAAGTTAAGAGTTTATTAAATCTTCCCAAGTGCACCTGACCCGAGTGTGTGAGTCGCACAGCAACTGTCAGCTCCCTTAATGAAACTTCTTTGAAGAGGGAAATTAAATTATTTTCTTTTAATAGGGTCATAAACAGAACGCTATAGCAACAGAACAAAACACTGGTTGAAGGGAGAACAGGTACAGATAATACACACACCAAACATCAAGAAACAATGTCCGAACAGTGTGTACATCTGAAATTTGAGCCATATTTGGGCCTTCTGAGAGGTTGTGACATCATCATATGTCCTCTCTGCCTGTCTGAGGCCGTGTCCTGGCTCTCTGGGGTCTCTGGGGTTTCTGGGTGCTGTGAGGTCTCTGGCTTGTGTCTGCTGCCTTTTTACTCCTTGTTCTCCCCCTATTACATGACCCCAGCATCAGATATGAGCCGCAGCACATTCCTTCACTCACCGTGTCTGGGTGGCTGCCAGCGTCTTTACCTTCTTGCCGCTGTGAACCAATCCAGACCCCGTTTTCATGTTGCCCGCCGTAGGAAAAATAAAAATGCGGCGATTAATCAGTCTGACTTGGTAAAGGAGCAGTAAGTCCCCGCAGTGGAGGACAAGCCTGAGGGTGTGAAAACTTTGCTGTCATCACGTTGGAGATTAGAACATCAGGTCTTTGTGGATTCTCATAATGAACTCTCAGTTTGTGTTCTAAGTGTACACGGACGAGCTTTTGTACATATATAACAATTACAACGTTTCTTTTCCTGGCAAACGCAAAGCCGCAAAGCCGAGAGGCCGATTTGAAATCTCGGCCCAGTGCGCCGGTTTATGTAACACTTGGTTCTGTCAGGGCTTCACTATTTCTGCCTTTCAGCACGAAGATTCCCCACATGGCCTCTGGGTATCCGCCAGACACTGAAAGCTCTTAAATTATATCCTTCCTGTCTATAGCCAACTAAAGTCCCACAGGGAAACGTCTCGGGACTGTAGAGCATCTTAGCGCGCTTACTGACACTCTAGGGGTCATTTATTCATTTGTTATCTTTAATCAATACGTGCTTTGATGATTCTTCAACCAATCTGTTGAAGGCAAGCTTTGACACTTCATAGATTCATTATTTAAGATTGTATCATATTTGACACTGCCTTGTAGCCTTTGTCTTGAGCCAGGTGCTGAGCTGTGCTGAAAGCTTCATATTCTTGGTCCCTGACTTGCGTAACACACCGACGTGTAAGGTGTTTAAATGTGCTGGCCCACACACACCTGGTTAGACACACTGTCGAAGCATCTGGGAAGCGTTTCACACTCATTCTTAAAGAGACAGTACCTAAAATAGCTTGCTGTCACTCAAGCAGCGGGGGATCCAACGTGTGTGCACATTCAAGCCACAGTATTCAATTTAAAAGTTTTTCTTGAATTTGAAATCCTTCTTATGTCTATAAATGGAATTCTCTGTAGAAATCGTGTCTGAGTAGCGCCTCGAATCAGATTTGGGGAAAAACCATTCAACCCCTTTTTCCTTTATCATTCAATCTAAAATGATACATTACGACTAAATCAAATCCCCAAACACAACCTGGCACCGGCTTATATTAAAACATCTAAACCCTGAGTGATGATGAAATGAAGAAAGCCTGGGAGTGAGAGTGAAAAAACCAACAAACCCTCTTTGATACTTGACCTGAACAGATGTGAAGTGGTAATCTTTTCCTCCTCCCTCCCATATGTTCATACTTAGATAAGTTACCTTCTAAGAATGCCTGGTATGCGATGTATGACACTGTGCAGACATTTAAAGTGTCATTTGCATTTTATTAGAGCTTGGGGTGTTGTACATGGACTGAGTTATGCGTGTGTACTCAGAAGGTCACGACTGCCGTAATCTATGTAGACACAGATAAGTCATGTTGGCTTAAGAGAAGCAGTGGGCTGCCGTGATGGAAAGGCATCACTCACTCCAGCGTGGCCGCGGCATTAATGACTTGATGAGTCTCCACATGGTTTATGTGATTATGCACTAATAGACACCTACACCTGAACCTCCACGGGGGCCATGTGACTCCTCTAAGGTTACTGTTGGTCATGGCGCGAGGCGGATTTGATAGAGATTTAACGCGACGGCGCTGTTATTCCTACGAGACGTTATCCCTGCGTTGCTCTGAGGCGTTTCCTGGCCGTGTGGAGATGGAAGCTGACAGAGAGAGATCACAGAAGAATCGATAGGAGCCTGAGCGAGCGGAAAAAGTCCGGGGAGATTTAAAAAAAACACACACACACAACAGGGTTTTGCTTTTTCTCTGATCTGCTTTGTAAACCCTGGAGGAGATAAACGTATCGAGCTGTTTCATGTTTGCTCAGATCCACATTGGTGAGCCACTAAAAATACGCTCCTCCCTTGCAACATGTGTGGGTCGAGGGTCAAGTGTGGGTCCTTTTGCTTCCCGACGCAGCCTATTATCACAGCACAGAGCACAAACAACACTCGCTTTATCTCCATGACTGCTCAACTGGAAAGCGCTGCAGCCATTCCTCTGCCATACATGAACACAAACAGTTAACCCTTTGTTGTCCTTCATGTGTATGGACCTTAGGAACTCTTGGGCACATTTGGTCATCCAAGCAAATTTTGATTGTTCGGTCACATTGAGTAAAAATTATTCAAAGATGACCGAAAGAGCAAAACACCTGAAGATAGACGTGGACAGCGTCAGCAAGTGATTCATAGAAAAATGATTAAGAGAAAATGGACAAAGACAAAAAATGCAAAAATGGCTAAAACTGCAATAATAAAACCAGACTAACTGATTAAAGAATTTACAAAATTTGATGAAACACAAACCAGAGAAATCCATGACAGTTCACTTGTTGTGGTAAATGATTTGTCAGTGAAGCTCTTCATCCATCCAGCATCCCATGTTGGTGATACAAGTCCAAGACCGACATCATCAAAGTTACATTAAGTCAAACATGTATGATTAATGTACAATACAACGTTTCAGCCTTAAAAATGAGCTTCATTAGTTGGTTTATGTAAATGTTTCACTGATGTCAAACTGACCAGAAGGTTGGGGATGTGAAAAGATTTAATTTGACTAATAAGTCACACTTCCAGAGGTTGTGTGTGTGTGTGTGTGTGTGTGTTTGTATGTGTGTTACCTGTTGGTGAATGGGGCCTTTCTGTTCACTTTCCACTGATTGTTAATGGGAGTTGAAAAACAACTTGTCCACCTGCGTCACAGACACACTGCTGATGTCAGTGTGTCTGTGACCCGTGAGGGCTGGACCTGGGCCTCCAGATGCTGTGTACACAGCCGGAGACGTTGACCTCCATCCACACACACTTAAAAATATGATCCTCACACTACAACAACCAGCGCGATGCCTGTGTCTGACTTTACTTTGAATGTTAAGAATGAGGGGAAAATGAGGGGAAATACTTGACATTGGTTATCGTGAGTCAGAGTGATAAATAGACTGCATGTTGTTGTTGTTTGCTTTCTATTCCCTGCAGATCTCCACAGACGACCTTGTTTATTAAACTATTTGAACGTGACGTTAGTGAGGGCAGGAAACAACAACTTTTACATGCTTGGGAAAATAAAATCACATGAAAATGCAGAAATTCTGGGAAATCCATTTTTCTGTGACACAGTGAAATCTGACATAGAATCTGACGTGTGTGTGACTGTAGTGTGTTCAGTAATCAGGCCTATATTTGTGTTATTCAAGGTGTTTATCTTGGAACTCACTCCTGTTTCCCCTGTGACTTACCAGCAATTTTCTCTGCAGGTGTATGTTCAATCTTTTGTATCAATTTCCCAAAGCATATCAGGGTTCTCCCATACACACACACACACACACACACACACACACACACACAATTAGGTACACAGTATCGCTCCAGAAGTTTGAGTTTTTGGCTGAAATAGGTTGAAATTCTCAACATTTCATTGCTTCTGTCTTTGGCTTTTCCATCGCACAGAAAACTAAAAGCTGTTGCCAGCAGATTTACACTTACATAGAGTTTACAGGGCTTCATAGAGCCCAGCAGAGTGACACGTAGAGCTGATGGAAGATGTACCCTCTGCTGGTGCTTTACGACGTGACACACAGACGCTCGTAGAACCCTGAGCGAGGCCATTTACTTTTCTATTACGACCTCGCTCACCTGTCTGTAACTGCCTGGAGGCCTGCCTCTTATCCCTGGGAGTGATTCATCGCCGTCCCCTCAGACCTCCTCGCTCCTCGGCTGCCGTTAAGTGCGCTCTCCTCCCCTCCGCTGCTCCGCGCTGTCACAAACTAAACACCTCAAATATTCATCACACACTAACACACTGTTGTTATGGATTATTATTCATGCTCTCGGCGGACTCGCTATGAATCGCTAAGTGTCTGTCTCCGTCTGAACCAACGGCATCCGTCTGACTGAGGCGTTCACTGTCAGTGTGAAAATCAGATTCAAATGTAGCCTTTTTATGTCACTAAACATGTGAAAAATGAACAGATTTAAATTGAGTCCAATAAGGGAAGAAAAGCAGGAGTCTGAAAAAGTACTTGGTATTGCCTTCTCTCCTTTCCTCTCTCTCTGTGTGTGTGTGTGTGTGTGTGTGTGTGTGTGTGTGTGTGTGTGTGTGTGTGTGTGTGTGTGTGTGTGTGTGCGTGTAGCCCTTCTTCTGTGCTTCTTCAAGAAACCAGGTACAGTAACATTTAGATTTATGATCAAGAACAAGTTTAGACATGTGAGCGCAGATTGTCCCCATAGTGATAGGAATACAAGAATGTGTGTGTGTATGTGTGTATGTGTGTGTGTGAGTGTGTAGGTGTGTAGATTCACATCTGTTGCACTGTCTTATTAGTCTCTGTTTGCTGATTGAATTGCATGCATTAACACAGTGGGAACACATTTCTAACAGGCAGGCAGGCAGTGACATGCCTCACCGTCGGCTCCACAGGCTCCTCATGTTCACCTCTTAAACTGGCCCTTCATGTTTGTAATATCAAAGGTAATTTGTTTTTTAAATGCAGAATCGCATCTCGACTCAAACATCCTTTTGACTCAAGTAGAAATTACTTGTTTTGCCTAATTAGTGCTTTAATTCATGATGAAAATCCCCTAGTCGAGCTGCAAAGCATCCAGACAATAATCAATCACCAAATTAATAACTTAACAACTGCAGATGTGATTTTAGGCCAATAACTCTTCATCTCTTCATTAATGACTCATCAGAATATGCAAATGCAGGTCTAATGAAACCCAGGAGCTTTTTTAAAAAGGGATCTTTCACAACAACTCGTAGATTTTCTTCCTCACACAATTAACAATAAATACTGATCTCTAATGTCCTCTGACACACTGATCTCTAATGTCCTCACACTGACGTGGCTGCACGCCTGAAGCATGCAGACTGCAGCTTCAGCCGTCATCTTGACCTATATTCCTTTATGCTGCAGCTTTTGTTTCCTGTCTTCTTCTGATGCTCACTGTTGCGTGTTGCTGTAATATCTACTTTGCCTCGCAGCCAACTCTCTCATGAATGACGTTGAGTAAGGATGTTGATGCTGCTCTGTGTGTGTGTGTGTGTGTGTGTGTGTCAGTCCTCCTGTAATGAGTGCAGAAGTGTGTTATTTTACAGTTCAAAAAAACTAAACCCAAACATACAGACATGGGAAATGCTAATTAGTGCTGGTGTAAGCTGTCTAACAAGAGTGTTCAAAACAAAGCAGGCCTGGAAACACAGCGCATGTTTATGGATTTCTTTTCTGTTTAGCTTCAGCTCAGTGATTTGTGTTTGTAGATAACGTCCTTCCCTCTGATCTTGAACGTTTGTGTGGTTAATTCAGCCATAAATGGGGTCATCATTGACACGTGAACTAATCACCCCTCATGGGAAAGTCAGTGTCGCTCCTGGCCTGTTTACAGTTGGTATAGTGTCAGAAACAAGCCGCTTCATGGTGGATAATAAGATGAGAGACGAGGAGGATGCATTCATTTTCCTTTTGCCAACAAGCAGCCGGAGAGAAAATCTATGCATGAAATAAATTGACGTCTGCATTAATGACACACCTCTTATTTCTGGAACATTACAGAGCACTGGATGGCTCAAATCATCATCAAAGCATGTATGTATGTGTGTGTGTGTGTGTGTGTGTGTGTGTGTGTGTGTGTGTGTGTGTGTGTGTGTGTGTGTTTGTGTGTGTTTGCCTGTATGCATTCATGTTCACGTAATAGGGAGTGCGGCAGAGCATAATGTGTACACACATGCAGTATAACTGAGTAGATGGAGGAGCTGATAAGTTGCTTTGCTTTCTCTGCCAAGTGGTAGTAGAAATTTAGTTCATTTAGATTAAGGATGATACAGATACTGAAAGGGGAAATGGAGTGAGATTACACAAATGAGGAACTGGGACTGTGGGAGCCAAATGACGTGGAGATGAATCAGCTCCATCTTTTTAATATGTTCAGGGGTGAAATCTGAGGATGTGCTGATATTGCACCCACAAAGTTTGAATTAGCTTTTCCTCCCTACTATATATTTGCTATAGACCTTCCTGACCTGCATATAGCCTTTCTTGCTTACCAATCTGTATCTGGAGTAAAAAAAAAAATAGTCGTCTGATGTAGCAAAAGTGAAAAAGAAGAAGAAAGTTTGAAGTAACTTAACAAAATTTACAAACTTTTCCCATATTTAAGTTATTATTTTTGACAGTAGTGAAGCGATTATCACTTCACATGTTTTGTCTTATTTTCCTCCATACTGTATCCATATATGGGCGATGGAGTTAACGTGACTTCCTGCACTAAGCAAAGACACTTATACCAAACTCATCCGGGCATTTACATCTCGTATTCAGCAGAGTTTGCTGTTAAACTCATTCCTCTTCGTCTTTTCATAAAGGAACAATCTTTGTCATACTTTTCAGCAACCACACTATTACAAAACAGAAACACGTCTCCCACGCATTTCTGGAAATTTACATTTAAAAAGTAAGAATAAAAAGGTCCATATGACAAACATCACACAGACTGTTGTGGGCGGAGCTTCTGGTTTGCGGTCATACATTAAACACCATGTAACGATGTCAGACGCCATACACACACGTTTCTGATGAGAGTGAACCGTATCTGCATATCACGTAAGCGGAATCCTTTTGTGTGTTTTCCTTGTATTCTCTTCCATCTGCATATGCATGTTTTTGTTCTTCCTCATTTACAACTTCACTGGTTGTGTTGTGGTTTTCCTGCAGTCTCATTGATATCAAACACCAGCCGCTATACAGAGCCTCATTAGTGTAAATAATGGCTCGGTGCCAATCTGTGTCCAGCGTGTCTCTGCTTTGTTGGGTCACATGTGACTCCATGTCTCTTTGATGTGTTTCATTCTGTTTTTGTATTTTTCTTTACTGAAGGACAATCTGTGTCCTGAGTCAGAGCAGTTACCAGAAAGGGGAATTTTTGTTGTTGTTATGCTTTCAGGTCGCAACTTAGTTATTTTTCCTTTGGTCCGGTCCCTCTTTGGACTTAATTAGGTCGTTTATCATGCAGACTCGGTTCTGATAAAGCTGTTTGTTTGTATAACAGCAACTCCTATCCCTGAACTCCGGCCCTTATTAGGACTAAATGAAAGCCTCCATTGCCAGAGCAGAATGAGAAAGTGAACCGAAGCGCCTGGAAAAGGATGCAAAGGTCAGTCTGGATGACATCAGGTCATATTGCGGTCCCTTTCCATACTTGTTGGAACACTTTGGCCACTGTGTGTTTACTGTGGCATTAAAAGCAGTAAAATGTCACGGTAACGACTGTTTCCATTCACCGCCTGCTGTCGCTCGCTTGTTTACACCAAATCTCTGAAAGGCGAGCAGTATGAATGTCACCGCCGCTCAGGGTGCAAGATGAGGCTTATCGTCGTGACACCGCTCTTTATCCAAACTCAGTTGGTCATTATGTTAATGAAGCCGTGCTGTGTGCTGGAGGAGACTTCGGGTTCCGTCCTAGTTTGGGTTGCATGGATGCAATTAACGGGATTCCAGCATTCCGACAAACTGACCAGCCAACAAAGCTATGATTTGGCACCCACCTAACCTGCTGGCACGCCCCCCATGATAGGTTAACCCTTTTGACTGACAGGTTCATTCACCATCTGTTTCTGCTTTTGCCCCCTTGATGCTCATTTTGTTTAAGCATTAATTGCCTGAGACCCCTGTGCAGGTTCCGTCGGTCATTGCCGTGGGAATGGAATGCACTGCTAGAAACATTTCAGATGAGATGCAGATAAACTGTCGCTCTCTCTCTGTGCCAGATGGGTCAGTGAATCTCAGCATGTATACACAGAGGAAATATTTAAAAGCTGCGTTTGTGTGAAGTCCATCCCGGGTTTTTCCTCCTAGTGTGAGACCACCGACTCCATGTGCAGAACAGGTCGTGCTCCTCGCTGAAAAAGCCCATAATTGCTCTCTATAATGACACTGTTAGCATGTCAAATTCAGCTAATATTCAGCCGTATTCACAGCACAGCCAGGAACTGTGATGCCACACTTCAAAAAATATTATTTTATAGCTCCAGAAGTCGTTTTTGTCTATTGAACACTCAAACCTTTTTATTCTCTGAACAATTAATTCTAAGTCTTATTGAGTTTAACCTCATTCTAAGAGAAATGCCCTTCAGAGGCATGGAAGAAATTCAAATAAAGCAGATTGCTGCACAAGAATAAGTGAACATGATTGGCAATTCTTCAAAATCATTGATTTGCATTTGGGATGATTGAAATCGATCCACTGCAGTACTGCATTTGTTGCAGAAAATAAGACTTGTTGCTTTCAGCTCACAGCTCTGTAGTTATGCAGCTCTGCCTTGTGTTTCCAGTGTGTGTGTGTGTGTTGTGTCTGGAGACTTGTGTGATGAGGGGACAGCTCAGGCCTCTTCCTCCACCAAACATTCTCCTGGGAGGAAAAAAGGGCCATTTAGTAGGAAGCTGCAGAATCTCTGAAAGTGTTTCATGTTTGATGTGAACGTACAGAAACCTAAATGAGCAGTTTAGGGAGGCTGATGCAGAGAACACACACATTTCCTTTACATTCTAGCAGACATGTTTATGTGTGTAGGACAGTGGTTCTTAATCCTGAACAGCCTCTTTCTCTCTTTCTCCCTCTCTGTTCTACACACACTTGATTTGTTATACCAGATGTATTTAATTAATTATGATCAGAGAAGCACCGACTCTTCATCATGTGAACACACACACACGCAATCTATCTAATCAAGTATGAGGACTGTAACTACGTATCGCTGTGACGCTTGAGGACCGGCTGAGAACCAATCATGAGGGAAATGAGTTGAATGATCTCAGCTGAGACGGCAGTCAGAGGAGACGAGTGTTTCTATTTCCAGCTTTGTGCATAATTAATTATTAAAGAGTTAACAGAGATCAAAGGAGTCATGTCAGTGGGTTCATTAATGATGTCGTGCCAATAACCTTGCGTTCCTCATCCCACCTCATTAAGATCATGTCTGTATGTGTCTTCATGATGCCAGCAGACATGAGTGAGGTAACAGTGGGTCGATCAGCTCGTCTGCATCTCTGCTTTCCATTTGGATTGTGACTTCAAATTGTGAAGCCCACCAACAAGTTAGCTGCTGTTGCGTTGATTCCTTGATGGATTTGATTGAATTTTGAAGAATCTTTGATTTGGTGAAAGAAACACTGATGTATGAGGCAACACGCCATTTGTTTTTGCCAATCCAGCAAAATTGCCTTGCATGTTTTATTGTCTCGCCTCTAAACCCTGAACAGTTGCCAAAACACTGCAGGCACACGGAGGGAAAAGGCGGGAAACAAACGCCACTTTGTTGGATCAAAGTGCTTCCATCTGCCTGCCACCATCATTAAACAAATAATATAACCGCAGAGTCAACGTGTTAGTGGCTGTGTCCAGATCTGAGGTCAATTAATCAGCGACTGTGATCGTATCTCCGGCTTTTTTACGAGTTCTGCTCATAATCAAGTTACAAGTCAGGTTTTAGATGAAATACCTCTCATATTTATTTATTTATTTGTTTACTTTCTTTCTATTGGAGCAGAAATGGTGAAGGATGGTGCGCCGCTGATGAGCCTCCCTGTAGGTCTAACTGCTGTGTGTGTGTGTGTGTGTGTGTGTGTGTGTGTGTGTGTGTGTGTGTGTGTGTGTGTGTGTGTGTGTGTGTGTGTGTGTGTGTGTGTGTGTGTGTGTGTGTGTGTGTGTGTGTGTGTGTGTGTGTGCGTGCGTGCTAATTGCGTGCGTGCGTGCGTGCGTGCGTGCGTGCGTGCGTGCGTGCGTGCGTGCGTGCGTGCGTGCGTGCGTGTGTTTTGGAGCTGAACTGAGTCAGGACTTTTGTTCATGCTCGCAATGCCGAACTCAGACAACACCTTCCCACACGCAAGGTCATGAACACCACATGAAACACTCCTACAATCACTCAAACACACACACACACACACAACACAGGTGCATCAGATGTTACCCAAGTGTGTCACAGACTCCTGCTCGCATCTAACAGACGTGACCTGACCTCCGAACAGGAAAACGCGATTTGTTCCTAAAATATACGAATAACCTCACGCCACGCACCACATCTGCGCCATAACCGGGTCAGAGACAAACATTTCACTCAGGTTTAGAGGTCAGCCCCGCGATCCGACGACTGAAATGTCAACCGGCGCTGTTTACGCCAAAGCTCCTGTCACCTTAACGTGGACGGATGTAATGTGAGGTGTTTGTTCCTGCGAGGTGCCTCGTTACATCCTGACTGCAGGCTGTAAACTCCTCCCCCTCCCTGCAGAGCAAACATCTCCAGAAACTGGAGAATGAAGGCAAAGCGAGCGCTCAGGGATAAACAGGCGGATACACAATAACATGACACAATAAATGGATTTGCACACTCAAATGAAGAGCAGCATCTCATCAACTCTTATCAACAAATGACCATACTGACGAGGGTCGCGAGGGCGGATGGACAGAAGGCAAACTGTGCGTGTGAGGAGGGTGTGTGACGTGTGTGATGTTAACGCCACAGATGGAGGCTCACGGGCCAAAGCTTTGTCTTGCCACATTTTTTCCAAACACTTCACAGCAGAGACACAGCAGCAGGCTAGCAAACGATTAGCCGGGCAGCACGCGTCCCAAAGACAAGCTGACCAAATTAGGCTAAGACCACTGGGTTTGTCCGCAGCTGTAGCGTGTGTACGCAACACGCTTCCCAAAGGGACGCTACCCTGCACAGACATGTTCTGGGTTATGTAGAAAGAGACAGATGCTGGGTTTTGTTCGGAAACCGCCGCTTGAATGCTGCCGGGTGGTCAGAAGCCTCCAGTCACGCCATGAATTACACAGTATGTGCTGAGGAAGCTGCATCTGCTGTTTGACTGTGAATCTCTGGATGCAGCTTTTGCTTTATTGCGGCCATACTGGGAGAAATACCATCTCCAGATGTGTTTTCTGGGGATTATTCCTCCCTTTTTTTTTGCTGGTCACTGGTCGGCCCCTCACAACCATCTACCGCACGGGAACGGTTCCAAACGTTACTCTACTTCCTTCCCGGTGGCTGCAGTCGTGCCCCCCCCCACCCCCCCCCCCCCCCCCCCCCCCCATTTGAATGTGGCGGAGATACACAGCACATGCAGGGGGATTATGAGGAAAAAGAGATGCCAGAGATGATTTATGTTACAGGGAGGTACAGCCATTGTAAGCACAGCGCAGTTCTATTCAGTAATCCACAAGATATGTTTGGCTTTTATTGTGGCGGGATGTCTTTGTGCTTGCATGGGGCATCCAGAAGAGTCCTAACAAAGGCCTGCAGGCTGCACACTGAAAGTCAAATATCTCCACGATGCCTTCAATGTCACTGATGTAATTTGGACAGAATTTCCCCTCAAACAGACACATTCTAACTCTCGCTTACTCTTCCTTGTAAACCTCTGAGCTCAGATGTTCTGCTGATGACATCACCTATCAGATGTTTTCATCTGCATGCAGGCCCGTGTGGTGCTGTGTGAGCAGAATACAAGCAGAGCAGCAGGTCCAGTTGAGACTCAGATTAAATACAGAGACGCCACAGGACAGTTTACGTTCCTTTAGACTGCAGGAACCTGGAAAGCTAATTGGTTCATTACTTTGTATGCACAGCTGCAAGTGCTACCTGCTACCTGAGGGAGTGTATCTGTGTGTGTAGCCGCAGTGCTATGAGCTAAACACATTCAGCCCCTTCATCACCCAGCTCCTTGAACACCTTTGATCCCAACAACTCTTCAATTACAATAACACTGATCAGCAGAGTCAAACTTCATCAAATCTGAAATCTTTGAACGTCTATTTAACTTTAAACAGTCCAGTTGTAAATCTTCATCAGACTGTTGGTTGAGTCTTTGTCATTGTATTTATCCGATATGGGGATTTTTGGTCTGTTTCGCTGATGTCTGAGGGGAAACTCCAGTCTCAGTCTGAGCTTCAAGCTTCCTGTAATAGTTGCACTTGTGGCTGCAGCTGCAGCTTCAGATCAAATCATTTCCGCTTTGGGTTAGGGTTAGTAATTTCTGCTTTTTAATTAGTATTTACTGACATGTATTTGAGTGAACTAGGACAGAAACAGGACGCTTGCATTGTCAAGATCGATTTCCTGTTTGGCGTCTGATACGTTTGTTGCTTGGCGTCATCTTCCTCTCGTGGAAACCAGGTCAGCAGCTCGTGGCACCTGTGAGGTTTCGCCAGAAGCAGACAGGTGGTCATCGCACATCGCACGGCGGTGATGCATACCAGGGAGGGATTATCCCAGGATATGATTTATGTTACGCTATTGAATTCAAAACATTGCTGAGAGACACTGAGCTTGTTCAGGTCTTTATCTCAGCAGAACTTAATCTATCGTTCATCTCCTGCATGGTTGAGACGTCGCAGAGGCCAAAAAGCCGAAGCAAACTGTGTGATCTGAGTCGCCGTCGAGGCATCTTGGATGTGAGCGATGTCCCGTCTTGCTTCTCGTGTTGGGACAAGTCGCAGCATCTCCACTGAACTCTGCCTCACCCCGTGATCGGACCGATAGGCTTCTCTCATGCGGCACGACGATGATGCTCAGCATAACACGCCTAGGCCTCAGCTTCAACGCGCCCGGCTGTAATTGCACTTGAGCTCGACTGCGTACACTGCAGCCATCATCCAATCATGTCGTTGCTGCTACTCTAATCCTAATTTGGTATTGCATCAAAACAGAGCAGAGGCACAAAGCAGCTCCATGAAGGATCCACATTGGGCTCGTCAGAGGAGGAGAAAATTGCAGGAAGCTGTAAGCGTTGAGGGTGATGCCTGGCCGTCTCAGAAAACAGCGCCCATACTTAGGAAAGCGGTGCGACAGGGCGCAGCTCGGGGGCATTTTCTGTACCGCAGCAGTCATTGTGTTTTCCAAGAGGTTTGTTTTTAAATCTCAGCGCTCCCGTCTGCCTGCATTCACGCACGCACGCATGCCCCCCCCCCCCCCATGTAATTTTATTTGTTATCTGCTGTAATCAAATGAGAGGTAAGTACTCTCCAACAAACAACATTGTCATTGTTCGTTGTGCCAGCCGGCGTCTACTTGAACACAGAGCGGATTCTGCGTGGTTCTGGGAGTTTGACTCATTCCATTGTGTCGTGTTTTTTTTGTTGTTGGACAAATGAATAAAAATGACCAGGCATCATTCCAATAAAGCCGGAGAGAGCAAATTAGTCTATTCAAACACAACACTTTGTTCACTTCAGACAATTAGGATTCATATTAAAGGTACAGTTGTGTAATGTGAGAAACAGGGATTGCAGTTGAAAACGAACAGAGAATACAGAATCTCCATCATCAAGACAAACATTTCCGTCATGTAAGCGGCTGAAGTTTAGATGTGGTCGAAAGAATGAAACTTTACTGTATCTATGGGCAAAGCAGCGAGTTATGTTTCAGATTTAATAAATACACCAACAATGAAACAAAGGAGAGGTGATTACTTTACAAATGTGTAACACAAAATGACAGCTAAGAGCTCTCCGGCTCTCCTCGGCCACCTCTCTGAAATCAGAGGTGAGACATAATAACAGCTTAAAAAAACACAGTGTGAAGGTGTGTGAAGGTGTGTGAGAGCTGCCGGGGCCAAACAACACGTTTCCACAAAGGCTTTGGCTGTTCAGGATCCGTGGAGCTGCCGGCCTGACGGGCCTAATTAGCCTCACACCTCCGCCACACATTAGTTCCACTTTAGCTCCCAACAAATGGCCGAAGTGATTTCTGTCATCCCGCATCCGAGCAGACGGGATTATGTAACAAAGCCGGAGAGAGTTTGGAGCGAATGTCTTCAGGGTGGATCTGTTAGAAAGACACGTTCTTGAGCGCGACAGAAGGGGGAATGTTCATCTGAGAGAGGCAGAGGCATATCAAAATATGCTTAAACATCTGTGTCTGACATCACCCGTGGCAGGAAATTGTGTTTTATTACTTATTTTCATTTGCATTATATAATTATATTTGGCACTCCTAATAAGAATATTCAGAATAAAGAGCTGAGGACTTTTAGAGCTGAAATGTGGCCAATTCCAGGGAGAACTGCTATAAAAGAAAACTTGTATGGCTTTTCTATGTAACTTTGAGCGAGGAACATAACACAGGAGTCACGGGCTGGGACTGTTTGCCCTCTTGGCCCACTTGGTGATTGGTTATTATCTCCCAAAAGGTGAAACAAGAACAGACTGAGCAGTGAGCAGTGACATCACCACCACACTAAGACAACATTTAGTTTGTGAAATCAGCATAAATCATAATACGCTCGGTTGAATATTGTTACTCATCATAAATCCATTTTGCCGTGTATGTGTAAGTGTGTCACCTCTCATTACGCAACACGTCATGCACACTTGCTGAACTGCAGAATCCTGCAAGAGCTGAAAGCGGCGTGTTTAGGTGTAGCGTGGCGTGGATGCGGCCTGAGTCGGGTTAATCATTGCTGCCTCTCGCTGCCGGGCTGCAGAAGATGGAGCCCGGGTCAGTAAGTGTGTCTGTGGAGAGCGAAAGAGGGAAATCCCTGTGAAAGTGTCACACAGTAACGTATCACGTACGCTGTAACCCAGAGCATGTGCTCGCACGCACGCATGCATATCAGCTGCTCTGCTCCCACACGGTAAGAACCGACACAACTCGTGGTGGAGTTCACCGCCGGGTCTGCTGGGAACGACATCGTCTAGCTGCCGCTTAGGGCCTGATGATCAGAAAATGCTGCTTTATCACAGACCGACGAGTTCTAGATGATTTTGTTATAGTATTGTAGTAGTAAAACATTTATTGTGCACTTCTGATTACATCAAACTGATGTAGGGTTAAAAAACAAATTATAATAAAAAATAAAACTTAAACAACATACATATTCATACATGCATATTCATTGATGTGACCTGGAAATGACTCTCCATTATTTCCCTCTTGAGTATTATTGAAGAATCGTTCTGATATTCTTCTGCGTGTTCGTTTGTGGTGAATCAAGAGGAAAAGATGAGGCAAAGATGAACTGGAATCTTCAGAAGAGCTTTACTGGAATAAGACTTCGGACAGCGCTGGTTCCAACTCTCGCATGCATCAAAGAAGGACAATCAAATATCTCCGTGCTTCCCTATTTATCCCGCATATACAGGGCGTTTACATAATATTCTAATTCACTGATGACTGAATGTAGTTTAACTGTTATCTATTGGTCAGCCAGCTTCAAGAGGGGCAGCGCTAAGATTCAAATCTGAGGGATGAACAGATGTCTGTGGGGGAAAGTAGAATTCTCTTTGTGTAAATTAAAGAACAACAGTATAGTGTAATTAGCCCTTTGATCTGAAGAAGCTCCCCCTGACTGCCCGTCCATGCTAACCCCCTCTCTTCCTTCTTCCTGACCACAGATGTTTGAAGCTTTGATAAAGTGATACTGTGACCTCTTCACTTATTGGCAGATATGTGTTATCTAGCCCTCCTGGATAGAGAAGCTGTAAATGCTTGTATGTATAACTCCATCACCAGACTTTCCCGGAGCCAGCCGTTTGGTTACTTGTAACTATATTAACCTCAGGTACTGCATTTACTTATATGTGTGTTGACATTATTTGTTATATTCCAACAGTATTGATATTGCATCAAAGGTCCAGTATTGCTCACAGGCTCACTAGGCTGTTACAGACTCACTGTTTAAACTCTAACAGCCGTACAAAGAGACTCAAAGTCACCAGTGACCTCAGCATGCGTCAGCATGCGTCACCCTGCTCACCGCTGTGACCTCAGCCAGGCCGCCAGCGACCCGACGTCAGGTCAGACCGGGACCCCTCGGGCGCCCGTCTGTGCTGGAGCTAATGCTAACTGCATCCTGTGGTCATTACAGTGAACGGGCCATTTAGGCAGCTTTGCTTCAGATGTTATCACTCTGACTTCCAGAAAAGCTCGTTGATATCTGGGACGGACATTTACATCCAGACTGGAACCTTTCAGACTCTAGCAGACGTGTTGACACGTCGGAGTGCAGGCAGATAATCGTCTCTTTTTAAAGCATATGCTGCACACACATCTGTCAGGAGGCATTGTGCTCTTTTCCTTCTCACACACACTCACACCAGTAAACACACACGTTGCTGCATATCCTCCTGCCTGCATTGAGACTAGAACAGAATGGAATTTGAAACGTTTTAGCCAAAAATGTTTCCACGGTCAAGGTGTTTTTTGCAGAAACGTTTCAGATTTCGTTCCATTCTCCAACTTCGATCAGATCCCTTGTGGAGTTGTGTGTCTTTGGATCGATGCTCAGGTGAGTGACCTCTGGCACGCATCCACTCATGCTTAATGGAACACAGACAGGCTGGAGGAGGAAGATGGACAGCATCCAAGTGTGAGCCAATAGCTGTCTCACTGACCGGATAAACAACTTTTACTCGACACATGTACGGGTTCACGTGAATCACATGGGCCCTCACAGCAGGATGGAGGTGATGTAAGTCACCTGAGCGATTTCGCCAATGTCAAGCCGGGTCACAAAAGTGTGGTTTCTATTTTCAGACCAGATATTATCAGCAGCATACATCCCAGCATGCATTGTGTTCAGGTGACACGTCTCTAGATAGATAGATGGATAGAGTGTGTGTGTGTGTGTGTGTGTGTGTGTGTGTGTGTGTGTGTGTGTGTGTGTGTGTGTGTGTGTGTGTGTGTGTGTGTGTGTGTGTGTGTGTGTCTGTGTGTGTGTAATATGACTAAGTTGAACTGAGGTAGCGTGTATGCGGTGTGTGTTTGCGGTGAGGTTTGATGGCAGTGTGTTTGTGTGTCACCCAGGCAGCGTGCAGAGCGTAGATAAGCCCCCTTATGAGGTGAGAACCCTTCCCCCTCCCAGCACCAACAGCAGGTATAAGGGATGTCACGGGCGCTGCTCCTTCTGGCCGTACTCATCGTCTCCTCCAGCATCCAGGTAGGTGCCCCCCAACACACACACACACACACACACAAATACACAGGTGGGAGACGTATTAGACTCACAAAAATATTCCAAAATAAAAGTACTCAAGTAAAGTACAAGGTCCTTTTTTCACTCTACACACACACACACACACACACCCCGCTGGCCTTCACATTGCTGCCTCGTGAAACAAACCAGAGAGTCGCAGCGTTAACGTCCAAACAAACGTCTCACTTCAGTGTGTGAACAACATGAGTGTGTTCAGGCCAATGTGACAGCTCCTCCATACAGAAGCACGAACCCCCCCACCCCCACACACACACACCCCTCCCCCCCCCGGACTGACAATGCATAAGAGTGTGTGTGGAGGTGTGGTGTTGATGGATTCTGTCCACAGCGTGAGGATAGATGTGTGTGTCACTGTCGTGTATAAACAGTATGTGAGGTGAAGTGAAACAAATGAATTCCTGTATGGTTCATTCAGCCGTGTGTGTGTGTGTGTGTGTGTGTGTTAGCCCCTTTGTTTCTTACTATCACAGCAGTAAGTTCTTGAGTACTTGGAGTAAACGTACTTTCTGTTTGTTCCTCTTCCAGGCTGCTGCTGGAACCCTGGAAGAGCTAACGAAGAGCTGGGAGCTCTACATGGACGAGTGCAGCAGCAACAACAGCCGGGACCCCCCGAGCACCGGTGAGCCCCAGCACCTAACATTCCTCTGACCTCTCACCGCTGACATCACCCTGCATATGATGCAATAAAGTTAGTCAGTCTGTTTTCGGCAAACAAGAGTCCCAAGAATAATGAAACATGGACGTATCACCATCATTTGTGTGTGTTCGTCAGTGTGTGTGTGTGTGTGGGCCAGTGTGTGTGTGTGTGCGTAAGTGTGTGTGCAGTAATTGCCCCTGCCTGCTCAGAGCGTCATGTAATCACTGCTCTCACCTGCTCACTTTGCACTCTGGCTCCATACTGGTGCATTAATGTAACACTGCCTATTTTAACATCACGGTGAATTTCTGCCCCTCCAGCTGCGATAAAACTTCTCACAGAGACGTACAGTATCTTAGCCCTAACACACTAATGGTGTTTACATCTGCTGTCGAGAAAATAAAAGAGCGGGTACAAGATGAAGGTCATTCAGGGCTTTAATTAGAACGCGTTGTCTTGCTCTGAAGTGAAGATAAAAGGCGGCGATGTGTGCAGCAGCCGTCACCTCGCTGTGAAACATGACATCATCCCCCTGCAGCTCAGGAGTCAAAGCTTGAGATGTGTGTTTCCTTCCTCAGGTCTCGTGTGCAACAGGTCGTCGAACAGATACGCCTGCTGGCCTGATGGGCTCCCGAACACCACGGTCAGTGTGGCGTGTCCGTGGTACCTGCCCTGGTACCACAAAGGTGAGAGTTTGGTACCTTAACACCATAGAAACATCTGAATAATGTCTATAACTGAAGCCTCAAAAGTGTTATTTTCTCTGTTGCTTCCTTAAAAAAGGGGTTAATCTTAAACGTGGTGTAATGACCCAGATCGACAAAACGACGCTCAATTCTTGATTTCTTTTTGAACACTTTGTTAGGATTCTATTTGTCAGTAACAGACGCTGAGGTTCATTAGATGGAGATTATTGTGGTGTACACAGTGTGTGAGTCTCACTGATGCCAAATCGCTCGTGATATCCTGCAGCTTGTTCATGATTGACCCTGATTTGGCATTTACCATAACTCTAGAAATAAATCACAGTTTGTGTGCATGTGTGTGTGTGTGTGTGTGTGTGTGTGTGTGTGTTGTAGTTCAGCACGGCATGGTGTATCGGGAATGTGACGCAAATGGGCAGTGGGTGACGATGAAGAATACCAGCGAGTGTGACTCTAATGTTTCAAGTGTGGTAAGAATATTTATGTGGACGTTGTGTTTGGGTGGCAGTTTACAAAAATCACAGAATAAACACACACAAGATCCCAGTTTGAGGAGCTTTCAACCGTATTCAATTTTAAAGAAATCTGAAAGTATGAATCTCATGCACACTGTTACACATCTTAACGTGTGTGTGCGTGTGTGTGTGTGTGTGTGTGTGTGTGTGTGTGTGTGTGTGTTTGACTTTGCAGCACTACTATGGTCAGATCCGGATCATGTACACAGTGGGTTATTCCTTATCACTTGTGGCTCTGGTTTTGGCTCTTGGCATCCTAATCTTCTTCAGGTAATCTTCTTCTTTTCTTCTCTTTTTCAGTGTCAGAATGAAACATACTGTATATCATTCAAAAACGTGTCACCCCCTCATCCTTTAGGAAATTACACTGCATGAGGAACAACATCCACATGAATCTCTTCGCCTCTTTCATCTTGCGAGCGCTGTCCATCCTCATCAAAGACGCTCTGATGGAGGCCAACAACTTCACAACGCACGACATGAGCAGCGAGGAGGAGTCGGGCTTCCCCATGGCCTCCATGTCTCCAGGAGAGATGATGGTAAACAACGAGGTCAGTGGGAATCTGTCAGGGTTTTTACAAAGCACAAAAGGTTTATATCTTTCTAGTACGACTTTGCTTGTAATAACCAACTTGTACGATAGACAATTTTCTCATTTACTACACGCCTTGAACACACCATCAGAATTAAGAATGATTTGGGGTTTAGACAAGAAGCTGTTGTATTAGTCAATATAATGTCCCTAAGAGTAATCCTACAGCGAGAGTGTGTGTGTGTGTGTTGGAGGGTGTCACAGCTGTCTGTGTGTTTGATGGCTGCAGTTAGAGAGACGCTCCAGTCTGCCACAGCGACCTCTGACCTCTCTGTCCATCATCTCTCACCACTAAATACAGTTTGACGTGAAGCTATTTGATATATTTCATCGTTTGTGTGTGTGTGTGTGTGTGTGTGTGTGTCGTAGATCATGGTCGGCTGTCGCATCGCCTTTGTGATGATGCAGTACAGTATTATGGCCAACAGCTACTGGCTGCTGGTGGAAGGCATCTACCTCCATAACCTGCTGGTGATCACTGTGTTCACTGAGAGGAACTACTTCAACATCTACCTGTGCATCGGCTGGGGTGAGCCGCGCTCGTGTGTGTGTGTGTAAATGAAGTCAGACCAGATATTTACTTTTACATCCATGGCTGTTTGTTTGTTCACAGGTGCTCCATTAATATTCCTCGTGCCCTGGGTGATAACAAAATACTTATATGAAAATCAAGAGTAAGTATATGTCGTACAATTTCTCAAAACTCAAAATGCCTCCAAAGTCCTCAAACTTTCTATATGCAGCCTGTTTCGCTCTAATGAGTCACTCCAGCAGCAGAGTGGAGCCAAATGGACCTAAAGCTACACTCTCCCAACCACTGGCACCTTGTTTTAGTGTATAAAAGTCCTTAAAGTGGTGCTGCAGGTTGAAGGTGCAACACATGTGACACATTACCTGAAGAGTTTGACAAAGTAAAGGACACAGAGAACTCACAGAACTGAAGGAATAAAGCAAATGTTTGACTTAGATTCTCTAATTTGAATGACTATTTCTTTTGATTTCCCAATTTTCATTTTGTCATTCCCATCTTCTGCAAAAACAAGGTGATACACACATGGGAAAAGAGGGAGATTAGGGAATATTTGGAATATCTATATATTTTTGGATGATTGTACTCTGTTATTTAGCTGATCGCTGCTTTTTCTCCTGCGTTTTTGCTCAAAGGTGCTGGGTGCAGAATATGAACATGAATTACTGGTGGATCATCCGCTCTCCAATCCTGCTGGCAGTCGTGGTAACACTCACACTCTTCCTCCCTCCGCCTCATTTTCTATCTAAACGTCTCAATTTTATTCCACTTGAGGCCAACGTTCTCTGTCAGGTGTTTACAATTTCAGTGCAAAAGGCAAAAAAAAAAATGCTTTCAGCCCAAAATAGCTGGAGGTGAACCTGTCAGCTTTGCACTTCCACTGACAGATCTTATCTTTCATCCTCTATTTCTCTTTCCATACGCTGTTAAATATTAAAAAGACTGATTTATTCATGAGGCGTAAGAGGCTATCAGGACACATGTGAGGGACTCTGAAGGTTCTTGGCTCCTGCCCTCCGTCAAGTTTCAAGTATCAAGTTTATTGGTCATGTGCACAGTAAAACACAGGTCATACTGAGCATTGAAATTTTATCCTGACTGTGACCGGGGGGCTTTGTTGTAGGTGTGCACTGTAAATGTCAGTCCTTAGCTTATGTAAAAATCCAATTAGTCACCGCCCGTATGTCAGGCCGGTTACACAGACATGGCAGGATTTTCCAGGCGTTAAGCGTTCCCTTAAGTGGCCTGCACCTCACAGGAATTCCTGTGTTTGATTTGTTGCAGGGACAGCAGTGTTGGTTCCTGCATGGCCTCATTTCACCACTTCCCTTATGTTCAAGTTAGACATCGTACAGTGTAATAGCTGCAAGAATTGATTGATAACTTTTGAGCCAAGCATGGAATGGCGTCGCTGGTAATTCTTCAACATAATTGACGTTACACCTTGATGGCGTACGGGGGGATTTTATCCCAGACATCCTTTTCTTGGCTGGGGAAACGTCATCACAGCTGAGGAGGATTTTGCTAGCTTCAATGTTTTGGGAATGCATGGAAGTCTGATTTGGCAAATGAGGCGAGCAGGGTGTATAGTTCAAAGCTACAGTCATGGATGGCAGCCAGCAGTTACATAATCACTCCATATCCACCACAGACCCTCGGATGCCTTGGGAACCTTCTAGTAATAACCACTAAAATGAAATGAATGCAGATTATCTCCGCCAAAGAATTTATGTTTCTCTTCATTGAAACCTGTTTAAGCCATCACTTCCTTCTGTGTTGGGCTCAGAACTTATCAATCAAATCTTGTATGTTGATGCTGAGTTTAAGGAATGTTAATGTAATACATTCTCATCACATATGCATCATGCTAGTACATTTTGTATTGAAGCACATGTTCATTAAACGTGCATTTAGGTCCTAACTGTACTTTACAAGGTTCCAGGTACCTGAACATGAACAATATCAATGTGAATATAAAAAGGTCACATCATAAGTAATCTTCGTCAGGTGAACACCTGCGGCTCAGTGAAATGCCAGCGGCGCTGACAGGGTTCCCCCGAAAACAAAGAGCTGCTGTTTGCATGCAATCACATTACGATAATCTGTTTTCAGTTTGTCATGGAAACAGGGATATTATTACCAACACCTGTGTGTGTGTGTGTGTGTGTGTGTGTGTGTGCGTGTGTGTGTGTGTTTGTGTGCGTGTGTGTGTGTGTGTGTGTCTCTCTCTCTTTCGCAGATCAACTTCCTCATATTTATCCACATCATTAAAATTCTCGTGTCAAAACTGCGAGCACATCAGATGAGATACACAGATTACAAATTCAGGTGAAGCCAAATGTTACGACTCTTTCTTACATTTGTGACGTCTTCCTCTTTATATGCACTGATTCTCTCTCTCTCTCACTCTCTCTCTCTCTCTCTCTCTCTCTCTCTCTCTCTCTCTCTCTCTCTCAGGTTGGCTAAGTCCACCCTGACATTGATCCCTCTGCTGGGCATCCATCACGTTGTCTTTATCTTCGTGACAGATGAGTCAACCATGACCACCATCCCTTTGCGCGTCACCAAGCTCTTCATCGACCTTTTCTTCTCCTCCTTCCAGGTTTGGCTCAAAAATGACTTTTCCCACATGCATGTGAACACTTACACCTGGCATGAACACTAGACCTCACTACCAGCATGACACATACGGATAACAAGCGCACATATTGGTTTGAGGTGTAAATGAGGCATTTACTGCTGGTAACCACTGCCCAGAGGAACCATTCTCACATGGCTCCAGCTGGTATAATAATGTATATTTTGATATATTTTCCATAATCAAACTGAACCACTGGAACAAAGTACCAAACTTCAGGCCTGAAAACACAGTAAGGGCCATTCCAGAAGGCAGCAGCTTGTTCAAGACATTCTGTTGTATGGATATTAAGTTTACCCTCTACAGGCAACAGAGAAGTGTTGTATTTACGTCTGTGTCAGATCAGATAACATTAACCTAACGTGCTGTCAAAACAGCTAACTGGCTGTGTCAGACAGTGACATAATGACTTTGACCTTTGGGCTGAAGGGACACAGCTGACATATGTCGAGTTTAAAGGGGAGGGGGGGTTGCCTTGAAGAGAGAGAGAGAGAGAGAGAGAGAGAGAGGGGGAGAGCGAAACAGAGAGCGCAGCCGAAGGACTTAGGGAGTTCTGTAACATCTGTTTATATATTTTGGAATATTCTGTGATTCTCGTGTGTAAACAGTTTATCAGTTACTGAGAAAATTCTGGGTATAAATATATGAAGTGCTTAAAACAATGAGTGCATTCTAGCACGTAAACACAATCACAAATTTGAAAATGAAGCATTGCTTGTAAACACAGCAAGTAAACAGTGTCTGCATGTAAACAGAAGAGAACAAACTTGGATGCTTAACTTAAGTTGAGACCTTTCTGCACATTCTGCACATTCTGCTACACTTTGATTACACTAAGCTGAAGTGAGGCACATGATGGAGATGTGACTTGTAATGGACTCAGAGTTTGTTGTGTCCACAGGGTTTGCTAGTGGCCATCTTGTACTGTTTTGTCAACAAAGAGGTGAGGCTCTTATTCGCACGATATCCCGTTTCTGCGGAATCCTGATGAAAAGAACATCTCTCGAGTGGTTTCCTCTCGGCCCCCTTCTGTCTTCAGGTGCAGTCTGAGATCCTGAAAAAGTGGAAGCGCTGGAAGCTGGGGAGGAACATCGAGGAGGAGTACCGCCACACCTACAGCAACACCCCCAACGTGAAGAGCGGCAGCCTTGTGAACCACGTCTCTCGACTGCCGCACCTCCCAGACATTGCCAAAAACTCCACTCCGGCCTGCAGCCCCGAGGAGAGGCACGTGCTCGTGGCCGACTGCCAAAACGGCATCAAAGGGGCCGACCAGTGCGCCTCCCTGCTGCACGAGGGGAGCATCAGCAGCTGCACCCTGGTGGAGGATATCTGTGTGATGGAGAAGGTGCGTTGCTGCGAGCGTCAAAGAGAGAGCGTGGAGAGCCACCTCTGAAAGCGACTGCAAAAAGAAAACACCCCCCTGGGAGGATATTTGCAGGGCCTTCAGCTCTCGTCTGGCTCCGACACACTGCCCTGAGCGGCTGTGAAGAGCTTGGCTGATGGAGTCATCTGTCAGAGAGGTCTTCACCCAGGATCGGCGTCACCGGGAGAACGAGCAGCACTCAGCCCTCTCCACAGCCTGAGAAGGGAGAACAATGCGGCAGACGTCCTCACAGAGCCGTCTAACATGCTGGGAATGGATTTGTGTAGGAAAACAGTGCCGTGACCGCATCACAAGTCCTCATAAACCATGTAAAATAATAGGACAACCCGAAAAAGAAAAACCCCGGAAACCTCAAATAATAACAGCAGAAAACAAAATGTTGCTTGAGCCTCTGCTTTGATTCGTGCCGTGTATACAAATGTGTGTTTTGTGGTACTGGAGCTAAAAAGACAAACTGGACACTGAAGCAATCTTGCCTACACACACACACACACTCAGAGAAAAAAAGACCAATCAAGTCGCATAAAACAAGATGGTGTGTGTAAAGGGATTCCTTGTCTCTGATGTTTTGACAAAAATGTACAGAATAGGAATGAATACTTGGTGTTGACTGTACACGGCGTAGTAAAGATAGTAAAGTTGTTGAAGTGGCCCAATCAGGCCTCATGGGAAACTGGCAGCTGCTCACCAGGACATTCCTGACTTACATAAGGACATGCAGAGAGGTCAAGGGTCGAGAGGTGGGATGGGATGAATGATAGATAACCTAAAGGGTCGTCGCTCCACTCAGATGTTTCACAATAACCACTGTTCCTTTCAACACAGACTGCAAACCTTGAATACCGCAGTGCTCCAACTGTAACCGTGTAAATGTGCCGGGTGTGTTTTCAAGCGGAAAGGTTGCAGTTCGGCCATTAAATTCCCTTTTTTCCCATTTCCCATTGACGCGTTGTCTGACCGGGATATGTTGTATGAACTTCTACACAACAGACCACTCAACCCAGAGCTGATAGGGGAAACTTTGCACTTAAGTCAAGGATATAAATACGCAGCGTATAGACGTGAGCTGTAAAGGCACATGCATTAAGTATGAATCCAACACTGTGACTGAGAATAACCTCTGTCACCTCTGGCTCCAGCCTCTTTAAATAAACTTGTTTTGGCTTTGTGCCTGCAGGCTGAGCAGACTTTATCTAGCTCAAGTTGTTTGATTCATTGGCCGTAGATGCGTGTGTCCTCTCTCTCTCTGCACGAGTCCCTGGGAGTCAGACAGATGTCGCTAATGACTCTGTGTCTCCCTCAGACTCACCAAATTCAGCGTTATTCTGTCCTCGCAGGCTGCAGACATCCTGAACTAAACCAAGAACAAAATCTCTCAGATATTTCCGAGAAATACACAAAACGATGACGAACGATGCCGGAATGCGACAAAGAAACTCAAAACAGTCAGTGGTACATTAGTTTCACTGGTTTTTCAATAAGGGCAAGCTCATGTGAAATCCTTTGAGTATTGGCAGAACTAACTTGACTTTGTATGTATGTATGACTATTTGCACATTGTTAATTTATAATTGGTAAATACTGTCTGTATATATATATATATATATATACATATATATGTGTGTGTGTGTTTATACAAGTGATTTATTTGATTTCCGTCAATATGGTCATGCATGCCTGTGTGTCTGTGCATGTGTGTAAGAACGTGTGTATTTTTTCAGTATTGCAGGTTTTGTGGATGATGCGTTACAGTGAGTTGAATCATTAGTTGATATAAACCCAAACAAGTGGCTTGGCACAGTGCACAGAGGTCAGGGGTCATGGTGAGTCGCTCCCTTCATAGCTTGTATCATACCACGGGACATTCCAGTAACACGCGCCCACATATGGCACTCTGGTTCCCAAAGCCGCCGCCGCCGTGATTCCTCCGAGTGAAATTACAGCAAAGCAGCTCCGAGTTGTTTTCTCAGAAAATTGCTCCCGTTTTTTCTCCCCTCTGCTCTTTAGATTTACACTTCAACCAGGCGCTCTGCTCTGCTGCGTCATGTAAAGACTGTTTTTCATCCTTGGGATTGTAATGGGGGAGGTGCTCAGGATGGTGCTGAGAGCTCGAGGCGCCGCTGTTTTGCTGGGTGTGAATTTCAGTGTTTTTCTTGTTTTGCACATCAGGGTGAAACGTTGTCATACTAAGAAGCAATGGAAAGTACTGGTGTACTGGTAGATTAGTTATATTTCAAAATGATGTGTGTATTTCTAAGCTGTGACCACGACCATGTATGTTTTGTTCTTTTTAAAACAGCAACTTTGGGTCACTCCCCTCTCTGGACCAAAGTGGTTCTGTCTGAATGTATTCTCCATGAGGCCCAGATCCTGAGTCGCTCACAGGTGGTGTGTACAGTGGATTTGCTGTGAGGAACCATGGGACATAAACTGACTGTGTTGAGCTGTATAGGATTCAGTGTTTGTGTCTGCCTACTGAAATGTGTCCAAATGGTGATAGAATAAATAACTGTGTATGTGAATTACATTGATTTGCTGTCTTTTGTCTTCCTGTACATCTATCAAGGTTAAAGTAAAATAGAGAAAGCGTGTGCGGGGTGTATTGTCTTCCATCCTACCCTGATGTCAGCTGCTGTTCATTAGCACACAGTGTTCCTTTCTAAACTCCTCGGTTTGCACAGCTCAGCAAAGAAACTTAGCAAAAAGATCATAATTAAGTGTTAAGGTAGCAGACCAAAGGTGCCAATTCTGTTAGGAGCCTGGAATCGTTAGAGCTCCCCATAGCTGCTCATCACACCCCGCACACACACACATTCACACCAAGTGCCTGTCTCCTCTGCTGCTGCTGCTGCTGCTGGAAACACCCCGACCTTCACCCGAGTTATTTAATTTAAGCTGCTGCTGCTGACATCTGACATTTGTTCACTGCTGCACTGCCGGTAGAGAACATACAGTATAGCCCTACACCCATACATACCCCATACAAACCCAGATGGCTTATCTGCTCATTCAAAAGCTATTATTAACTTTATCAGTCCATTACATCGTTCAGTTTATTTATATGCTCGTTAAAACTTCCATCTCGCTCTGATTAATCGTCATGTAAACACAATTATGTGATGGATATCTGAGATTTATTTAGCTGTGTCAACATCATCTACAATACAAATGACTGAAAAAATCCAAATCAATGATAACAAAGGGGACTTTGAGGCTCGCTGACGTAAAGAGCAGAGCCCAGACTGTCCACTGAAAGGCGCCGTAGCACTAGGAAGGGGGGTAGTTACTCTCCTTACCCAGAGGAAGTCTATCCCCATGAATGGCTGGACATACAGTGGGACATACAGTGGGATGCGAAAGTTTGGGCAGCCTTGTCAATTTTCATGATTTTCCTTTATAAATCATTGGTTGTTAGGATAAAAAAAATCAGTTAAATATATCATATAGGAGACAAACACAGTGATATTTGAGAAGTGAAATGAAGTTTATAGGATTTACAGAAAGTGTGCAATAATTGTTTAAAAAAAATTAGGCAGGTGCATAAATTTGGGCACCACAAAAAAAATTAACTCAATATTTAGTAGATCCTCCTTCTGCAGAAATAACAGCGTCTAAACGCTTCCTATAGCTGCTAATGAGAGTCTGGATTCTGGTTGAATGTATTTTGGACCATTCATCTTTACAAAACATCTCTAGTTCATTCAGGTTTGATGGTTTCCGAGCATGGACAGCTCTCTTTAAGTCACACCACAGATTTTCAATAATATTCAGGTCTGGGGACTGAGATGGCCATTCCAGAACGTTGTACTTGTTCCTCTGCATGAATGCCTTAGTAGATTTTGAGCAGTGTTTAGGGTCGTTGTCTTGTTGAAAGATCCAGCCCCAGCGCAGCTGCAGCTTTGTCACTGATTCCTGGACATTGGTCTCCAGAATCTGCTGATATTGAGTGGAATCCATGCGTCCCTCAACTTTAACAAGATTCCCAGTCCCTGCACTGGTTACACAGCCCCACAGCATGATGGAACCACCACCAAATTTTACTGTAGGTAGCAGGTGTTTTTCTTGGAATGCTGTGTTCTTTTTCCTCCATGCATAACGCCCCTTGTTATGCCCAAATAACTAGTTTCATCAGTCCACAGCACCTTATTCCAAAATGAAGCTGGCTTGTCCAAATGTGCTTTAGCATACCTCAAGCGGCTCTGTTTGTGATGTGGGCGGAGAAAAGGCTTCCTCTGCATCACTCTCGCATACAGCATCTCCTTGTGTAAAGTGCGCCGAATAGTTGAACGATGCACAATGACTCCATCTGCAGCAAGATGATGTTGTAGGTCTTTGGTGCTGGTCTGTGGGTTGACTCTGACTGTTCTCACCATTCTTCGCTTCTGTTTATCCGAGATTTTTCTTGGTCTGCCACTTCGAGCCTTAACTTGAACTGTGCCTGTGGTCTTCCATTTCCTCAATATGTTCCTAACTGTGGAAACAGACAGCTGAAATCTCTGAGACAGCTTTCTGTATCCTTCCCCTAAACCATTACATTACATTACATTACATTACGATCATTTGGAAGACGCTTTTATCCAAAGCGACTTACATTACATTACCACCCTTCGCAGAGGGGGGAGCAATTTAGGGTTCGGTGCCTTGCTCAGGGGCACCTCGGCAGGGACTCGAACCTCGAATCTTTGTTTTCAGGTCTTTTGAGAGTTGTTTTGAGCCTCCCATGTTGCTACTCTTCAGAGAAGATTCAAAGAGGAGGGAAACTTACAATTGCCTTAAATAACCTTACACCTTAAACCTTAAATACCCTTTTTCATAATTGGATTCACCTGTGTATGGAGGTCAAGGGTCACTGAGCTTACCAAACCAATTTTGAGTTCCAATAATTAATTCTAAAGGTTTTGAAATCAATAAAAGGACAACAGTGCCCAAATTTATGCACCTGCCTAATTTTGTTTAAACAATTATTGCACACTTTCTGTAAATCCTATAAACTTCATTTCACTTCTCAAATATCACTGTGTTTGTCTCCTATATGATATATTTAACTGATTTTTTTTATCCTAACAACCAATGATTTATAAAGGAAAATCATGAAAATTAACAAAGCTGCCCAAACTTTCGCATCCCACTGTATATCAGTATGAACCAGTTGAAACACCAGTGGTCATAGGAGGATGGGAGGGAACATGGGAGGGATGAGAGGGAACATGAGGAGGATGAGAGGGAGGATAGGAGGGAACATGGGGAGGATGAGAGGGACGATAGGAGGGAACATGGGGAGGATGAGAGGGAGGATAGGAGGGAACATGGGGAGGATGAGAGGGAACATGGGGAGGATGAGAGGGACGATAGGAGGGAACATGGGGAGGATGAGAGGGAGGATAGGAGGGAGCATGGGGAGGATGAGAGGGAGGATAGGAGGGAACATGGGGAAGATGAGAAGGAGGATAGGAGGGAACATGGGAAGGATGAGAGGGACGATAGGAGGTAATATGGGGAGGATGAGAGGGAGGATAGGAGGGAACATGGGGAGGATGAGAGGGAACATGAGGAGGATGAGAGGGAACATGGGGAGGATTAGAGGGAACATGAGGAGGATGAGAGGGAGGATAGGAGGGAACATGGGGAGGATGAGAGGGAGGATAAGAGGGAACCTGGGGAGGATGAGAGGGAGGATAGGAGGGAACATGGGGAGGATGAGAGGGAGGATAGGAGGGAACATGGGGTGGATGAGAGGGAACATGAGGAGGATGAGAGGGAACATGGAAAGGATGAGAGGGAGGATAGGAGAGAGGATGTTGCAGAGGGGGTAAATGTTTGGGGTCAAAGGTCAATGGATGCAGTAATTGTGTGTTCTGCCTCGAGCCTTTAAGCCAGGCTCACCACCTCATATCCACAGACGGATTTTCACGTGGCTGCATCGTGAAGCCACTGACACAGTGCTGCAGCTCGGTTCTCACTTCCCAGCATGCACTGCACGGCACAGCTGAAGAGGCCACATGCACAGACGGTGAGCATTTGTACATGAATATTTAACATGCCTGTATCTCAGCTCAACACACTGTTTTAAGCCCCCATATGGCTAAATGCCCTCTGTGAATATCACTAAATGACTTAAACCTGGGAGTGAATTATGATCAAACGAGTTTTTGTGGGAACGGAGAACAACACTATTATTGTTTACAACTGCTGAAGTGCATATTTGGTATGACACAGAATATTGCTGTTAATGTCAGTGTCTCATTTACATCCATTTGCTTAAATGTGCAAAAAAAAGTGTCCACTTCTACCTTCAAATGCTGCAACACTTTTTGACTGCTTTTTCAGGTTCAGCTCAGTTCAGCACCTGGATGCCAGTGTAAGTTTGACACCAGTTTGGTGGCCTGGTCATTCATTTCTAAATTCACCTTCTGCTAATGATGTTTGTTCTCAGATTTACAAAGAAACCTGGCAACCCCACAAGCAGACGTGATCACATTTGCATATTCTCCCCCTGCAGACTCCGCTCAGAGGATGATAGTGTCGCCTCTCACGTCACACTCGTCTTGGCTGAGGGACGAGTGCCACATCGTTTCTGCCAAAGACATTCATCGGTCTGGTTAATGCATGAGCGTCATCAGTGCCGTTGTTAGAGCTCATTAGCGGCGTTTGAGAGGTGTGTTATCTTCTCTGCAAGGCAGGCAGAGCAGAGTCCCCTGGGCACACACACTTAGGGTCAGAGCAAACCAGTCCACCGATGTTACATTCGTGTGTAATGTGAAGACCCTCTCAGCACATTCACACACACATGGACACACACACACACACACAGGGACACACACACACTCAGACACATCGACGTGTAGCCTCAAGTGATCCCTCTCATCTCAGCCTAATATTCTGTCAACACCCCTGCATGGACTGGCCGCTAACATCGCAGATTAAATCAACTGTGTGCAGAATCAGATTAGAGCCATCAATCAGAAAATAAGCTCAATAAATCTAATACCCGGGACAGTGTGATGGTGTCTGCAGTTACAGATAGCGGAAGCACAGAGGCAGAGTGATGGACTCGGCCTCTGGATGGGAGCGTGATGAGCCAAAGCTTTAGGAGGAGATGGAGGGCAACAGCTTATGGTCCGAGCTCGACAGCGTTGCTCCAAACTGATGCAAAGGTCTCTGCCTAACAGTAAATTAACGTTTCATTTTTGAGTAATAAAGTTTTCTAAGTAGTTCTGGTCACTTAACTTACATTCTTAACTTAACTTCTAAGCTGACAGCAGTAATGCTAATTTGAGGAGCTAAAATAGATTTAATATAATGAAATTGCAGCAAAGATTAGAGTTCAAATCTAACAATGGCTGGAGATGCAGCAGCTGTAATGGCCTCAAACCACCATTATCAAAGACGATAATGATAGAAAGGCAATTTTAGACATGGTCCCTGTTTGAAAGACTCCACTTCATTTCGATTATCTGCTGAAAGTTACGTCATATAGTGATAAATGGCTGTTAAATCTGTATAAGAGTCAGTAATTCAGTAATGCTTTTAATAGCTGTAATGTAATGTAATGTAATGGCTCTGGAGCAGTTGGGGGTTTGGTGCCTTGCTCATGTGCACCACCCGTGCTGCCCTGGAGGCAAACTGGCAACTCTACAGCTGCCAGTCCACTTTCTTGATCCAGACAGGGACAGGGAGGTGTGAGCTGCAGTCATGTAAACACAGAATTTTGGTCAGAATTTGCCTTTTTTCCTGGATTTAATCTTGAATTTTGCAGTTAAAATGTTTCCAATGTCAAACGTCACATTCACGTATTTTTACAGATGGGAAATACAATGAAACAATAACGCATTTAATCAAAGTTGTTATGAATTCATCTATACAAACACCAACTGTTGGATTTAAATTAGATTTTAAAAGTACTGTATTAGTACTTTTTTTAAAGCACAAGTTTGTGTTTGCGCATTTCAAAAGGGCGCCCGTCATAAAAAACTAATTCCATATTTGAAATATTGCCTCAGACTCCCGGGACAATCGAGCCAGAGATGTTTTTACGTCGTCACAAAATCATATTTACTTGCAAGAAAGATTACAACGACACTATGAGGCAAAGTTTTGATTCAATTAGGTTTGCATTAGAAAGTAAACCTCCTTTCATACATTATACATACAGCAGAAGCTCTCAGTCCAATAGAATCAGATTGAATCCTTTAAGTCAAGGTTGTTTTAAAGGCTGGACATGTAGCACTACGTCTCTCACTGAGCTGCACAGAGGAAAGCGACTCTGTGCTTCAGTGTTTGTCAGGGAACAATCTTAATTACTGCCAGATGAAGCATTTAATTTATTTTTAAACAGCCTGAAGTTCCACGTGAACCTAACAAAAAGGAGACAAAGCCGTCCTGTGATAAATGTGGGGGAGGGTTAAAGGTACCAGAGATCAATCCATTTCACTATTTGAATGTGTTATCTGCCTCCTCAGACTCCTTAGACAGGCTTAACTACTCTGAGCCTGCTGAGATAATAAAAGTGTCATTTAAAAACGGCGAGCCTGGGCGGCGAATGAGAAACGTTCAAAGATAAATGCAGGAAATGGAAGAGAAGGACGAGAACTGTCAATAGAACGTCTGAATAAACTGTCAGATAGAAGTCAATGATGGCTGCTATCTGGCGCTCACGACTGTGTGGCGTTGAGACACAAGCCGTCCGGTATTGAATTTTTGGAGACTCGTATGTCAGCAAAAATAAACTGCTCAGCTTCTTGTTATCTGGGTTACGTCATTAAGAGCTTTGAATTGCATTTGGAAGCACAAATCACAGTAAAATAAAGAAGCCGACAGCATCGCCGTGACTCGAATAGATTTTCTCTCTCGCCACCGCCAATGAGCCTGGTGAGCAGCAGTGGACAGTTTAACACCTGTGTGACCTTCTTAAAGGGATTCTCTGACCACACGGTGACCTTTCAGTCTTCCTCATCCGTTCCAGCCTTTTGCCTGGAGGACCGACTGTACCACTGTAACTTCCTGCTTAAGGTTTCATGGCCGCTTTGATGGCCTGACTGGAGATTATGAGACGACACGCCATGGGGGTAATTCACGAAATCACGCACCAGGCGTGACGTCACACACATGTGTACATGTACATGGTGTTTGCAGCGTTAAAAAGCAGGTGTGTGAGGGTCCTAACATGTTTGAACAAGGGAACATGTCCTGCCCTAACTGACACGTTAAACAGTAACAACTTCCTCTAGCCCTCTAGTGGTGATTTACTGTCATTTGTTTACATTTTCTAGTCTATTACTCTTATAGAAACTGTACAAAGCATATTTTCAGCTCAAAAGGTGACACAATGCAGTCTGAAAGTCAGGTGCTGGTGCTGTTTCATAAGTTATCTTATTTATGTGATGTCTGTCTTCTGCCTGTGTGCCTCAGTGTGACTGTTAGTGCAGCAGCATCAATCTGCTGTGTTACCTGCAGCAGCTCGAGCCTGAAGGAGCCTGATGGAGCCGATTTGTCTGCGGCGTAGAGATTGAGGCTCTCCCCTGAGCTCAATAACTCCCATTGACTGGGCAGCCTGGTGAGCGAATAACACGGCGATTGGCTTTGTTGCAGGACTCGAACCCCACGAGGAGACGTAAACAAACCACAACACAACCCTCAAAGCGTTTCCGTGGCGCCGTTTGTTTAGGATGGTCTCCTCGTCTCCGGAGATGGTATTTTAGGGTTAAAAGACCGCTTTGATGTCCCGCTGGTCATTAATCCTCACTAAATGTGTCAGTTCAGGGGAGCATTAAATCCTCTGTGCCGGTTGCTCCACTTTAGCCGGCGCTCACAGCTGCAGGGAGCGATAGCCTGAGATGCTCTGAGAGGGCAGAGGTCGTATACATGTTGTATTTCAAACAGACCTTTCACTGCTGTCTGCTCAAAGGGGATTTACACTCCAGAGTTAATTCTCAACAACATGTTTTTGGTTGCTAAACGTGTAGCCAGAGAAAAGAGTGTGTGTGTGTGTGAGATTGCATTTTTAATAAGAAATCAAATGATAATGTTAAATCAAGAGTTAATGGGTTTGGACATCACTTAATGGTTGATGTTGAGCCAATGTTATGATTTAAAAAGCACTAAAAATGAGCTGGAGAGGCAAAAACCCTCAAAACAAAAATCTTTTGTGTCACCGATCGAGGCTCTGAGGACGGAACTGTAAGCGAGCAAGGTAGAAGAGCAAAGTTAAACCAGCTGTAAAGCTCAGCACAACCACATCTGTTAATGACCTCCATCAATACAAACTCATTTCCGTCTCAGCACTTATCTGTGTGTTTATCCGAGGGAGGATCAGGTTATGACTGCAGCGAAGCAAAGACACCGACCGCAGACTCAGAGTGGCTGGAGGAGGAGGAGGAGGAGGAAGAGGAGAGGGAGGAGGAGGAGGAGAAGTCTGATGGAAAGTAGGTGGGCTGCGTCCTGCACAAGTTATGCTGATAGTCGTGGTTTGGTGCCTGGAGCATGAAGAACATCACGTCTACTCCTCAACCTTCTTCATTACAACATCCACTTTAACCACTAACATCTATTTATTCTCTGGGCTCACAGTGAATCTTGCCGTGCCACTGACTCTCAGAGTTATTGTGATAACTTTTAGGGAGGAGATCATCCATCGTCGGCAGACAGAAGAGAGAACGTGCTAAATCTCCAACGGCACTTCGTTCTCATCTTTTACATCACGCCACCATTAGACCGTATTTACAACGGCACGCAGCCCATCATTTACCAGCGGACGTTATGTCGCCGCAATGAAGGAATGT